>NC_136062.1:57655638-57933788 GCF_964261635.1 Lissotriton helveticus
CTGTCTTGCCTGTCTCGTACATGACCTCAGATTCCATGTCCTGTTGGTGATGGTTTTGGTCAAAAGCAGGTGGATCAGCTTTTTGGCTTTCAAAAGTTTCTGGCTTTTACCACAAGGCATCATAGCTCTCCGTGAAGGAGATTCTTCTCTCCCTAAGGTCGTAAATAAAGAATACACTAGGCAACATGGGTGTCACCAGATCATTCATCAGAGAAGCAGATCAACCATGTCTACATTGTCAAGAAATTCCGGGGTCCCTGCAGGAAATGAGAGTGATTAGAGGACTGGATGTGGCATGAGACCATCACTTTGTTGAGGCCAGGCTAAGGCTAAAGGAGAAGAAAGCATGGTAGTAGCTGACAAACCAATGCCAGCGATAGTACACTACCTCCCACAAAGATGCACAGTAACAGAGTGAATACTCAGTCACCCTTATCAAATATGCATTGTTTGCTTTTTTACAGAACCTGCTTGAAAAAGGCAGAAGGTAGACTAATGGTCTCTCTCTCTCTCTTTCAGATATTAAACGTTTAAAATCTGTTTAAAGTTTGTCTCAAACATAGTCACTGTGTCCATCTTTCTTATTTATTTCCCAGAGGGAATCAGCACCTTAGGTAGTATAACTATTACAATTCTCTTATGTATAAGTGTTGTTGTGCTAGTTTTTTTAAGGAAATGTCTAGTATGATGGGTGTTATGATGGAGGTTTACAACAATATCTAAGAATGTGAATCACAAATGTATTCATAAATTTGCACATGTGAAAGAACTATTTCTCGAGGGTGGATTTACAATTTTTCTTTATTCACAGCACTTTGTATTAGTGTCCCTGGGAAGTGGTGCCAGTCGCAGCTTTGCAGGTAAACTATTGAGTGATCCCTGGGATTTATTTAAAGGCTGATGTTGCCGCAATGCAGAACTGCACATGTTGTACAATTGCCCTATACTCACACGTACAATTAAATAAAAAACTCCACTAGAAGGTTCCAGTACTATAGAGAAACTTGTTTACATACACTTCCACAAAGTGCGCTGATGAGCCATTCATCTTTCCACCATAGAAGATGTGTTACTGCAGTCCTTTGCTCGATTAAAACTCTAACCACTTTCATTCCTTTGATGGAGTTTACTGCAGTGTGAATGTACGCAGATGTGACATACGATTACACAGCAGTAAATAGGTTCTGGCTGCTATTTTACTTTTTCCAAATGCCTGCCAGCCGTAAATCCAATTTTTGCAGTCATAAACCTGATTTACATGCACAGAGTCATTTGCCGCATGTGTTGTTTTTCTGGTGTAAGATACAATAGGATTTAACAAGCATTGGTAAATGTATTAGGTTTCGCCTGCATGATTAATAATAAAAAAAAAAAATCGTCAAAATTTAAGATTTACACTTTTGTGAATGAGGTATTAATCCAGTTAACTGAGAGAGACCATAACCAGGTTATTTACTAATGTGCAAACTATGTATATTGTTGTACCTGCCCTTGGCAAGAGAGAGAGAGAGACACAAACAGAGATGGACGATAGAGCAAGTGCGAGAAAGAGGGTAAGTGAAAGAACATTAGACAGGTGCATTGGGAGAAAGCTTTGGGGTTAATTGTAGTAAAGGGACAGGCTTTGCTCCAGGTCAGGATGGAGATGTGTTTTCAGGGCTGTTTGTGGGTGCTGGTGCTGGCAGAGAGGCGACAACTGAATGCCAGAGTTGAAATCATACTAGGAGGAAGGGGTCCCAGTGTGAACGTAAAATAATGTATACAAATCACAAAATTACTCTCCAAAACACTGAATGGATCCGCACTGTTTAATTCACAATGGGATAAAGTATATTGAATATACAAAACAATTTATCAAACGATGTTGGCGGTTGTACAGTGCCCCAAGGAAGGCGAAGGGAGGGAAGTGGTGATAAAGTGAGGATGT
This sequence comes from Lissotriton helveticus, assembly GCF_964261635.1. Lineage (NCBI taxonomy): Eukaryota > Metazoa > Chordata > Amphibia > Caudata > Salamandridae > Lissotriton > Lissotriton helveticus. The sequence continues at coordinate 57,657,566 of NC_136062.1, forward strand.
GATGATGAAAGGTATTAGTGACAGTAAAATCAGTCAATTAGAAAAACTATATTGACAATTTAATACAAAACGAAATGACCAAAAATTCGGCGTTTAAATCAAGACGGCATACTTCACAAAATACAATCAATGTTATAATGTTGGCGTGAAGTTGACACAAGAAAGGTGGTTGTCGACGTTTCGACCCTCTAATCAACGCAGGGATTAGTCGTGCCCTTGCTGTGGGGTCTTCTTCAGGACCAGAGAGGAAGGGGCAGGCAACCTGAATTTTAGACTGTTAAAGGGACAGGCAATTTTCAAAGACGCTAGTTGACAAGGATGTAAAGGGGCCGGTCGAACAATCGCGCCGTCGGTGATGGGGTATCAGAACGTATCCGCCTCAGGATCGCGGGTAATGGAACTCCGTAATTTAGTGCCGAATGAATCGGGACTGGAAACGCCACTCGAACTCACGATTGTTCGACCGGCCCCTTTACATCCTTGTCAACTAGCGTCTTTGAAAATTCACATAGCAGACACGCACTAAAACTCTGCGTGATGACATCGCCTGTCCCTTTAACAGTCTAAAATTCAGGTTGCCTGCCCCTTCCTCTCTGGTCCTGAAGAAGACCCCACAGCAAGGGCACGACTAATCCCTGCGTTGATTAGAGGGTCGAAACATCGACAACCACCTTTCTTGTGTCAACTTCACGCCAACATTATAACATTGATTGTATTTTGTGAAGTATGCCGTCTTGATTTAAACGCCGAATTTTTGGTCATTTTGTTTTGTATTAAATTGTCAATATAGTTTTTCTAATTGACTGATTTTACTGTCACTAATACCTTTCATCATCACATCCTCACATTATCACCACTTCCCTCCCTTCGCCTTCCTTGGGGCACTGTACAACCGCCAACATCGTTTGATAAATTGTTTTGTATATTCAATATACTTTATCCCATTGTGAATTAAACAGTGCGGATCCATTCAGTGTTTTGGAGAATAATTTTGTGATTTGTATACATTATTTTACGTTCACACTGGGACCCCTTCCTCCTAGTACCTTTAGAACCCAGGTCCCAGTGACTATGTTTGGGTAAACCCCCTTATTTATACATTAGAGTTGAAATCATGGCAGGAGTTGTGCAAGATCCTCAGTTTGAAAGGCAGAATGTCCTGCAGGCGTAGTTGATGTGCATTGGCGGAGCTGATCGTGGCTTCTAGTGCTTGGACAAGCCCTTCAAGTTTTTATTTAAACTGTATGTCACTTTTTCTCATTTATTACATTAGGTGGCAAAGGTAGAAAAAACATTTATTCCAGGTTTGGTTTTGTTCCTAGTCCGGCCTGCCTGAAGCTTGACACTACCCCAACCGTGCTCGACTGTCAGAACCTAGGCCTGATTACCTCTATTGACTAATGCAAATTCACCTTTTCTATATAAACTCATTTCCCAACTGCAAATTTTCTTTTGCTTCGTTTAATATTGTCAATTAGTGGCAGAAATAAAACTGCAATCAATTCTCTGGGTGGACACGGGGAGGGAGTGCTTTAGGGCGGCTTGTGGGTTTGGCATTTTCTCTTGTTTTTGTGTCACTCACAATATAATTATCATTTGTTTCACAAGTCTTGGAACGCATTGTTCTCCATGCTTCGCCTTCAGCCCTAAGCCCCGTCCCTCACTCCTATTCAATTTGAAATAATAAAAGAATTCTGGCAAAGCACATACTGACATCTAAGGGCCTGATGTAAAAAGCAGCAGATTTCTTGTCTGCCGTATGACTATCCCCATAGGCAGGGCCAGCTTTAGCACTGGTGGCGCCCGGTGCGGCAATCTTTTTTAGAGACCCCCCAGGACCACCTCCTCAGATTCCCTCACTACCACCCGGCAAAAGGGGCCCTCACCTCTCCATAGCCCCTCTCTTGCAATCATACATTTCATTTGTTTTAAAGCGTTGGTAAAGGCCGGCTTTATTTAACACTCAGCTATCCATTTTAATTACTGATCTGATCTTTGCAGCAGGCATATTAACCATCTGCGCTACTTTATGAGGAGTAAATCCTGCCACTAGACAACATTATCTTGTGTCTCTAGCGTTTCACCATTCCACCATTGTTACATTTGTATCTGTCTTACTTGGTTTTAATGTGTTTCAAATGTTTTTAACTGGCTCCTCCGAAACGGCGCTCCTTGGTCCACCGCAGCTGTTGTGCTGATCATGTGGAGTGGGCTAGGTCGGTCTGTGGGTATTCCTCGCGATTCCCCCACTTCCTGCGCTCCATCTTCAATCGCCATTTTTGGTCAGGTGACGCTCTAGCCTCCCGAGACTACTTAACGAGCCTGCATATTTCTGGTGCTGATGGCGCCGACACGCAGCGGACATTAAGCTAGAGTCTGTTGTGTGACCTGATATGCTGTCACGTTCTCTTACCTAACAATAATCAGATGTACTGTGCCTTTTTAGGGCTCATATTGAGCTTTTGTAAACTATGTATTTGTGTGTGTGATTCTAGTGTTTCACCATTCCACCATTGTCACATTTTTATCTGTCTTACTTGGTTTTAATGTGTTTCATATGTTTTTAAATGGCTCCTCCGAACCGGCACTCCTTGGACCACCACAGCTGTTGTGCTGATTGTGTGGAAGGGGCTAGGTCGGTATGGGGGTATCCCTTGCGATTCCTCTCACTTGCTGCGCTCCATCTTCAATCGTTATCTTTGGTCGGGTGATGCTCTGGCCTCCCGAGACTCCTTAACGAGCTTGCTTATTTCTGGTGCTCATGGCGCTGACGCTCTCAGTATCAATATCCCTGAGTAAACTATCATAGAAATCCTCATGTAAGCACCCTTGGCGTAAACTGAACCTCGAGCAATTCCACGTCCTTGCTCTAGAATTGCTCAAGTTATCTACAGATCCAGATACGGCATATAAAACCTTTTGCGACTAGATTCTTCAAGCACTGGACTCCAGCCAAATGGTCCAAGTGCTGCATCTCTTATTCCAACCCTTGGTTTTACGACAGATTGGCTGTAATGCGTTAAGCATGTAAAAAAATGGAGCGGGTTTGGAGAAGGGATTATGATTTGCCGGCTAAGAGATGTTATCAGACTGGCATCAAAAGTTATCATCGGGCTATACAAGCTGAGCGCGTTGCCTACTTTGCTTAGGAAATTGAGTCTAGTAGCAATCGACCAAGTGCATTTTTAAAAAACTAAATTATATAAAACTTAGGAAAACCCCCACTGCCTCTGTGATCACGTCTGAGCAGCATTGTGAGTACCTTGCCACTTTTTTTGTTAAAAAAGTGGAAACTATATCTAAAACCTTCCCTTTGGCCTCTGCCTGTCTCAGTCCCGTACCCAGAACCCCTACCACTCATACTCGTATGGCTTTTCCCTATGTTTATCAGGCGAGCTCCGTCTGCTCTGCATCAAAATTAAATCTGGCTCTCCTGCAGACCCTCTCAAGCCTGCCCAGTTTTTAAAATCTCTGTCTGTGGTCTTGGCACCTCTGTGCCAGTTGATTAGTACCTTCCTCTCCACATCAACAGTTCCTAGGCAATGGAAACAGGCAATGGTAGTCCCCCCTCTTAAAAAACGTCACTGGATCCAGCAAAATTAGAATATTTCTGCCCAATTTCTCTTCTACCTTGGGCAGCTAAAATCGCTGAGGCACACATTAATACCACCCTTAAGGCATTCTTGAACACCAACGGCATCCTGAATCCCATGTAGAAAGGCTTTCGCCCCAGGCACAGTACGGAGACAGGGCTACTTGCTGTGACCCAACATCTGTGGTCTGTTCTAGATGCTGGTAAGACTGTGGCAATGATTCTGCTAGATCTCAGTGCAGCATTCGACACTGTATCCCTCCAAATCCTTCTAAATCGTCTGGAGGAGGCCCAAATCGGTGAATCTGCCTTGGAATGGTTTAGATCTTTCCTTTCTGAAAGAACTTTCCAGGTGTCTGCCCCGCCTTTCCTCTCACGTGTCCAGTCTATTGGCCAGGGTGTGCCACAGGCTTCTGACCTGAGTCCCGTACTCTTCAATTTGTATGTACTACCTCTGGCAGTGAAAGCCAGGTATAGGGGTCTCTCCATTGTCTCCTACGCCAATGACACACAGCTGGTGGTGGTTCTCTCTGACGATTCTACGCAGGATGCCCCTAAATTTAGGTGCGGGCTGGCGGCGTTCGCGGAGTGGATGACCGCTAACTGCCTCCAGCTTAATGCTAATAAATCAGAGGTGTTGTTGGTGGGTAAAGACATCGAGCTATGGAGTGAGAACTGGTGGCCAAACACCCTAGGGAGTGCACCCACTCCTAAGTCAGTGGTGAAAAACCTAGGGGTATGGATGGAATCAACCCGCAGTTTTCAGAACCACACCAAGAAAATAGCAGGAATGTGTTTCAGCATACTCTGGGGATTGAAACCCCTTCTGGGTTATTTTGACCCACCCACCAGACAATTGATTGTTCAGGCGGCCATACTGTCAAGGATTGACTATGCCAGTTCGCTCTTTCTGGGGGTTAATAAAGCAGAGGTCATTCGCTTGCAAAGGGTCAAAAATGCGGCTGCGAGAGAACTTCTTGGACTCCCTAGAAGGTGCCACACTTCAGGTGTGATTCGACGGTTACTCTGGCTGCCTATTGTCAAGCGTAGAGAATTCAAAGCTCTCTGCCTGGCCTTCAAAATTCTGAAACTCTCTTCCCCATGTATTCTGACTGAGCTATTGGTACCATACTCACCGAAGCGCAATCTGCGCTCTATGGGACTATGCCTGGCTCTTGTCCCGAGGGTAAAACGTCTACGAGCCGGGGGACGATCTCACCGCAATTTGGCGGCCAAGCTCTGGAATTCCCTTCCCCTCCATATGCGCAGTCTGGATAACTATCTGACATTTAGGAAGGCAATCAAAACTCATCTCTTCTCTTTGGTTTCGGCTCTAGTTTTTAGACTCGCTGCAGTCAGCGCCGGGACGCCTCTTTGCTGAGGCAGCTGTTGCGACAAGTTGGGCTAACATAACATAACATTTATATTGTGGCATGAAATCTGAACAAACAAGGAACTCTGCATCAGCTGCTTTTAAATGATATGTTATTGCTAAACACAGCACCCCCACCTGAGGTCAGCGCCCGCTGCTTCCAGGTCAGAGCCCAGTGTGGCTGCACCAGTTGCACTGCCGTAAAGCCGGGTCTGACAATAAGATATAATGAGATTGTAATATGCCGGAGGGATATCCGTCATGTTACTGACAGAGTGTTCCCCTCTGCCGACTTTTTAGACAGGCCCTAAATTAAAATGATATATGATACTTCAGTGCAGAGTGACAAAACACACATTGCATAAAGCACTGTAAAATAAATGTAAATAAGTAAATGCCTTTGTATGGTTTTTTGGTGGTGGCATTCTGGGAATTAGTTTGGGTGGTTAACAAATTGTTATGATTTTATGTTTTTTGCTAACCTGTTAAATGTGAAGATGTATAACTGTTATGTTAGAACACAACATGCTCATTGTCCAATGTAATAGCGATAAAAGAAACATAATGCATGGTTCTTGGTTCATTTTATTCCTTTTATGCTTTGAACACGTTCACGTTTGAGTCACATGCAGTGAATAAGGGTGCATCTGTAAATTGTTTTGCGCATTAGATGCTGGGCTTATAAAATGTTTTGTCTACTAATGTATACACTTTGATTTAAAAGGGTCTCTCTTTTTAATTGCTCTACTGATATGGAGGTTAACTCCAAGCGAGCTGCCAGGTACCTATGTTATGCCAGGGACATTATTTTGACATGGTCTAGTGTCAACAACACAACGTTGTGACTGAGATTATTTCGATTTTCATATATTAAAATATATAGGAAGCAGTGGAATGTTTGTACTTAGGATAAGCCTTATTGCTTTTGCTTCTCAATCACTTACTCATTTCTATTAAGTTTACTGTCCTCTAAGGTACTGCTATGCATTTCATCTCCAAGCTCCGAATGCATGCAGTTGCTGGAGGGTAACTGGATATAGTTCCCAGTATCTGATATTTCTTTCGAAGACAGCAGATATTTATTATTGTCATTATCTCATTCAATAGCTCAAAATGCTATTCAGTCCCAGAGCAAACACTTCTCTCATTGGACTGATTTTCCTTTCTTCAGCTGTGAAAACCCAGGCAATAATTCACATCTCTCTGGGTCTCCGAAATAAGCCTTTTATGTGCACATGGTAGGCATCCCCCCAATACCCAGCAGGATTCAAACGTACTTGCAGGCAGCCAGTAGATATTCCTTAAAGCCTGGAGGTTTAACGCTGCTGTTTGTAGTCAATATCTTTTAAAAATATCATGGTGTGGTTTTATCTCTAGAAACAATCAAAGTACCCTGACAATTTAGCAAGCATGAGCCCCATTCAAAACATAAGAGAGCATTCATTGTCAGTTTGGCAATATTTAAGAGTGCCAGGTTCCAGGTTATAGTTGCTTCCATTAAGGAAAACTTAAAATAAGCGAAAGACAGTGTTAAATCCTTGATGGGAACAAATTGTTCTTCATAATTGTTGCAAACAAGCAGAAATTATAGTTGTATTGCAAAATGTTTTCTAAAAACAAAGCACAACATACAACTTCAAAATATGATTGTCTTTTCATATCTCTGTTTTGTTTTACAATCGTATTCTTTTTTTTATTTAAAATTATGCGACGTTTGGACAACAGCATCCCTAGCTCGTTGGATCCCATTTCCTAGAAGCTCAACTCGGGATTTTACGAGCACTGCATATAAAAAATTGCAGACAATCTTAGTATGTGCATTTCTTTCGGTTTTTTTTCAACTATCAATTGTGCTTATTTTGACAAAAATAATACTGAACCTATCTCCCTAACTCAAAACTGCATGTGTATTAATTTGTCAAGAATAACATTTGCATACAGTTAATTATACAAAACATCATAACATAAATACAAACTTTTATGGGTGCATTCTTGCTGGAATTTCGTGGTTTTTTTTGTTTTAGAAACCTTGACTGCAGTTGCCCACTGTCAGACCTGTCTGATTCTGAGGGTCCCCTCACAAGGATGATTTATTTTGTCCCCTTTAGCCTCCCAGTATTTTAACCTTTTTCTTTTATGCCACCTGGAGTTTTTGTTGACAGCATTGTCTGAGGGGCTAGGTGTTCCTTGGTTAAGATGTTTTCCCTTACCTAACTGAGGCCTAGTTACCCTCATCAAAATTTAGACAAACACCTGGGACCTAAGTTGGTGGCCACCAACCGACATAACTGCCACCGCCAGGGAACTGTCCCATTAACTTACATGAGGAAGGTTCTAGAACCCACCAGAACTTCCCAACCGACTGGACCTAGCCTATAAAAGGACAGGTCAGAGGTGGCCATTTTGTGTAGTCCTTTGAGCCAGTGGCAAAAGGTACATCAGGACAGGAGAGAGGCGATCAAATAGGGAGGACAGTGCTGTATCAGGGGACTATCGACTAAGAAGCCGGCAATCACCTGAATGGACATTTCCCCTTGTTGTACCGACCGAACCCTGTACCCAAGGCTGGGGTGAAGATTTCACGTTTCCTCACCTTTGGAATACGTGCACCGCAAAAACAACTGGACACTGACTAGCAGCAAGTGCTCCGCTAATTCAAGCTGCTGTCAGAGCCGAGAACGTGAGCCTATTGGCAGAATTGCCAGAGAAGCGTTTATTACCCTGCTGCGTGGCACTCACCGTGTGAGGGAGACCGAGGGTGCCAGCTGAGGTGCCGACGGCGTGAGGAGCCTTCATGTGCCGGGTCCGGATTCCAAACGGCGAGTGAAGAGGAGAAGCGGCGTTGCTGAGGTGGCGATCCCGACCCGGAACCTCTCCGTCAACAGGAGTTCGTGTGCCCCAGCCGCAGAGGTCCGGAAGGAAGGGGCGGACCCATCGACGGGCGGAGTCGGCTGCGGGAAGGAAGCGCTGGGCGTCGGAAGCAGGCGAGGAACAACCCATCACACGGCGGGAGCCCCGCCGCGGGACCATCGAATGGGAGAGCCCCGCGACTGTGGAGCCGCCGACCTCGATTTCCTTCCTCCCGCTTAGGAGCGTCAGCAAATAAAGTAAGCCGGGTCAACCTTTCTGGTGGGGGGACGGTGTGTGTAGACGCTCCCCAGACAAGCATACGCCCAGGGAAACCTCCGCTCCTCTGAAACGCCTCAGACAGTGCTCGAAAAGAACTTCCATTAAATTGCTGGGACAGCGTACCGTAATCAGGGAAACCAAACCATCTAACTTTGGGGCAGTGAACGAGTGGCCTCCAGGGGATATCCATCAATAAACCCCCCCCCATTCTTTAGAAACGCAACTGCCTGGGACAAGGCACGCTCATACCGAAAGGGAGTACTGTCTCCTGAAACATCTGCACTATCTGCTCTGTTTACTTAACTAGTTCTAGGAATAGCAGAGGGTCATGTGTTGTTACAATGGTATTGAACTTGTCTGTTTCTTTGCATAGCCAGCTGTGAATTAGAGACCAGACAATATTGACAACTGAAGGGGGATTGAGGAGCTGCTGTTTTCCACCAGTGTTAAGCCTGCAAGTTGGGGGATTCAGGTACCATTTTAACCCTGTACAAGACAAAGTGAAGAAGGGAAGTGGTTCTTTCAATGAGATACCTGTATACTGTCTAACGGCGAAGAATGTTGGGTATTATGTAAACTTTTCTTACAGAGGAGGAGAAGAAGAAGTGACAACAAAATTGTATTTATTACTGAAACTGAAGTAATTTAAGAGGTGATGTACTAATGTGAAAAAGTGAACTATCATACCAAAGAGAACAAAGCCTATATTTTTATAAAGTACAACCTTATTTTCCTAAAGGAAAGGTGCGGTGTCATTTTTGGAATGGATGGGCTCTGAGTTCCTGAAAGGTTACGCAAGCTGTACACGCACATTCCTTGGAGCAAGCCTTAGCCCTGTGCCATACTACCCACGTGTTGGCTAGGAAAACCCTAGGTCTAACACCCACCCAATGTAATATGTGGTCTAAGAGTATAAATATGATTTAAATAGGCATACAAATGGTGCAAAATCCCATGTCGCCAGCCTACTCAACTACAGCAACACCATCAAGCCGCCATCTCCACCAAGTTCCTCAGAGGACTCCAGATCATACTGAACAACGCAGTCAGACTCATGGATTTTAGAAAGAAGAACATCACAGGTCTTCTGCATGTAGTCCGAGCTTTCAGGGCACAGATATCTGCGAGTCTTTCACCATTGTTGTTCATGTTGCCAAGGCCATGGTTGCACATGACTTCTTCATACCCAGTGTTGTTGCTTCCAATCTATCCATTAAGGTCTCACTAGCCATTAAGAGACATCATTATGGTGATGTCTCTCTCAAGGCACTGCTTCAGGATTGACTGGAGTCTTCTGTAAAACTTGTTCTTTTTCCTCTTCTTTGCTGTCATTTGTAGGTGCATAGTACTGGATAACATTCATTTTGATCCTCTTTTTATATGCGAGAAAGGTCGCTGTGATGATTCTGGGACTGTGGGCTTCCCATCAATCAGAGCTCTTTTGGCTGTTGGCTGCTGACTGCTGGTGTTAGCATCAGTGCTACTCCATGAGTATGTGGTGCATTATATTCCTCATGTCTAGAATATCAGTAGCATTCCTCCTGGAGACAATCTTTTCTCTCCAGACTGTGGCTTTCTGATCTAGCTGATGCCAAGCAGGGCAAGGTTGTATTTTCTTTTACCTCCACTACAGTTTGGGCTGTCTTGCCTGTCTCGTACATGACCTCAGATTCCATGTCCTGTTGGTGATGGTTTTGGTCAAAAGCAGGTGGATCAGCTTTTTGGCTTTCAAAAGTTTCTGGCTTTTACCACAAGGCATCATAGCTCTCCGTGAAGGAGATTCTTCTCTCCCTAAGGTCGTAAATAAAGAATACACTAGGCAACATGGGTGTCACCAGATCATTCATCAGAGAAGCAGATCAACCATGTCTACATTGTCAAGAAATTCCGGGGTCCCTGCAGGAAATGAGAGTGATTAGAGGACTGGATGTGGCATGAGACCATCACTTTGTTGAGGCCAGGCTAAGGCTAAAGGAGAAGAAAGCATGGTAGTAGCTGACAAACCAATGCCAGCGATAGTACACTACCTCCCACAAAGATGCACAGTAACAGAGTGAATACTCAGTCACCCTTATCAAATATGCATTGTTTGCTTTTTTACAGAACCTGCTTGAAAAAGGCAGAAGGTAGACTAATGGTCTCTCTCTCTCTCTTTCAGATATTAAACGTTTAAAATCTGTTTAAAGTTTGTCTCAAACATAGTCACTGTGTCCATCTTTCTTATTTATTTCCCAGAGGGAATCAGCACCTTAGGTAGTATAACTATTACAATTCTCTTATGTATAAGTGTTGTTGTGCTAGTTTTTTTAAGGAAATGTCTAGTATGATGGGTGTTATGATGGAGGTTTACAACAATATCTAAGAATGTGAATCACAAATGTATTCATAAATTTGCACATGTGAAAGAACTATTTCTCGAGGGTGGATTTACAATTTTTCTTTATTCACAGCACTTTGTATTAGTGTCCCTGGGAAGTGGTGCCAGTCGCAGCTTTGCAGGTAAACTATTGAGTGTCCCTGGGATTTATTTAAAGGCTGATGTTGCCGCAATGCAGAACTGCACATGTTGTACAATTGCCCTATACTCACACGTACAATTAAATAAAAAAACTCCACTAGAAGGTTCCAGTACTATAGAGAAACTTGTTTACATACACTTCCACAAAGTGCGCTGATGAGCCATTCATCTTTCCACCATAGAAGATGTGTTACTGCAGTCCTTTGCTCGATTAAAACTCTAACCACTTTCATTCCTTTGATGGAGTTTACTGCAGTGTGAATGTACGCAGATGTGACATACGATTACACAGCAGTAAATAGGTTCTGGCTGCTATTTTACTTTTTCCAAATGCCTGCCAGCCGTAAATCCAATTTTTGCAGTCATAAACCTGATTTACATGCACAGAGTCATTTGCCGCATGTGTTGTTTTTCTGGTGTAAGATACAATAGGATTTAACAAGCATTGGTAAATGTATTAGGTTTCGCCTGCATGATTAATAATAAAAAAAAAAAATCGTCAAAATTTAAGATTTACACTTTTGTGAATGAGGTATTAATCCAGTTAACTGAGAGAGACCATAACCAGGTTATTTACTAATGTGCAAACTATGTATATTGTTGTACCTGCCCTTGGCAAGAGAGAGAGAGAGACACAAACAGAGATGGACGGTAGAGCAAGTGCGAGAAAGAGGGTAAGTGAAAGAACATTAGACAGGTGCATTGGGAGAAAGCTTTGGGGTTAATTGTAGTAAAGGGACAGGCTTTGCTCCAGGTCAGGATGGAGATGTGTTTTCAGGGCTGTTTGTGGGTGCTGGTGCTGGCAGAGAGGCGACAACTGAATGCCAGAGTTGAAATCATACTAGGAGGAAGGGGTCCCAGTGTGAACGTAAAATAATGTATACAAATCACAAAATTACTCTCCAAAACACTGAATGGATCCGCACTGTTTAATTCACAATGGGATAAAGTATATTGAATATACAAAACAATTTATCAAACGATGTTGGCGGTTGTACAGTGCCCCAAGGAAGGCGAAGGGAGGGAAGTGGTGATAAAGTGAGGATGTGATGATGAAAGGTATTAGTGACAGTAAAATCAGTCAATTAGAAAAACTATATTGACAATTTAATACAAAACGAAATGACCAAAAATTCGGCGTTTAAATCAAGACGGCATACTTCACAAAATACAATCAATGTTATAATGTTGGCGTGAAGTTGACACAAGAAAGGTGGTTGTCGACGTTTCGACCCTCTAATCAACGCAGGGATTAGTCGTGCCCTTGCTGTGGGGTCTTCTTCAGGACCAGAGAGGAAGGGGCAGGCAACCTGAATTTTAGACTGTTAAAGGGACAGGCAATTTTCAAAGACGCTAGTTGACAAGGATGTAAAGGGGCCGGTCGAACAATCGCGCCGTCGGTGATGGGGTATCAGAACGTATCCGCCTCAGGATCGCGGGTAATGGAACTCCGTAATTTAGTGCCGAATGAATCGGGACTGGAAACGCCACTCGAACTCACGATTGTTCGACCGGCCCCTTTACATCCTTGTCAACTAGCGTCTTTGAAAATTCACATAGCAGACACGCACTAAAACTCTGCGTGATGACATCGCCTGTCCCTTTAACAGTCTAAAATTCAGGTTGCCTGCCCCTTCCTCTCTGGTCCTGAAGAAGACCCCACAGCAAGGGCACGACTAATCCCTGCGTTGATTAGAGGGTCGAAACATCGACAACCACCTTTCTTGTGTCAACTTCACGCCAACATTATAACATTGATTGTATTTTGTGAAGTATGCCGTCTTGATTTAAACGCCGAATTTTTGGTCATTTTGTTTTGTATTAAATTGTCAATATAGTTTTTCTAATTGACTGATTTTACTGTCACTAATACCTTTCATCATCACATCCTCACATTATCACCACTTCCCTCCCTTCGCCTTCCTTGGGGCACTGTACAACCGCCAACATCGTTTGATAAATTGTTTTGTATATTCAATATACTTTATCCCATTGTGAATTAAACAGTGCGGATCCATTCAGTGTTTTGGAGAATAATTTTGTGATTTGTATACATTATTTTACGTTCACACTGGGACCCCTTCCTCCTAGTACCTTTAGAACCCAGGTCCCAGTGACTATGTTTGGGTAAACCCCCTTATTTATACATTAGAGTTGAAATCATGGCAGGAGTTGTGCAAGATCCTCAGTTTGAAAGGCAGAATGTCCTGCAGGCGTAGTTGATGTGCATTGGCGGAGCTGATCGTGGCTTCTAGTGCTTGGACAAGCCCTTCAAGTTTTTATTTAAACTGTATGTCACTTTTTCTCATTTATTACATTAGGTGGCAAAGGTAGAAAAAACATTTATTCCAGGTTTGGTTTTGTTCCTAGTCCGGCCTGCCTGAAGCTTGACACTACCCCAACCCTGCTCGACTGTCAGAACCTGGGCCTGATTACCTCTATTGACTAATGCAAATTCACCTTTTCTATATAAACTCATTTCCCAACTGCAAATTTTCTTTTGCTTCGTTTAATATTGTCAATTAGTGGCAGAAATAAAACTGCAATCAATTCTCTGGGTGGACACGGGGAGGGAGTGCTTTAGGGCGGCTTGTGGGTTTGGCATTTTCTCTTGTTTTTGTGTCACTCACAATATAATTATCATTTGTTTCACAAGTCTTGGAACGCATTGTTCTCCATGCTTCGCCTTCAGCCCTAAGCCCCGTCCCTCACTCCTATTCAATTTGAAATAATAAAAGAATTCTGGCAAAGCACATACTGACATCTAAGGGCCTGATGTAAAAAGCAGCAGATTTCTTGTCTGCCGTATGACTATCCCCATAGGCAGGGCCAGCTTTAGCACTGGTGGCGCCCGGTGCGGCAATCTTTTTTAGAGACCCCCCAGGACCACCTCCTCAGATTCCCTCACTACCACCCGGCAAAAGGGGCCCTCACCTCTCCATAGCCCCTCTCTTGCAATCATACATTTCATTTGTTTTAAAGCGTTGGTAAAGGCCGGCTTTATTTAACACTCAGCTATCCATTTTAATTACTGATCTGATCTTTGCAGCAGGCATATTAACCATCTGCGCTACTTTATGAGGAGTAAATCCTGCCACTAGACAACATTATCTTGTGTCTCTAGCGTTTCACCATTCCACCATTGTTACATTTGTATCTGTCTTACTTGGTTTTAATGTGTTTCAAATGTTTTTAACTGGCTCCTCCGAAACGGCGCTCCTTGGTCCACCGCAGCTGTTGTGCTGATCATGTGGAGTGGGCTAGGTCGGTCTGTGGGTATTCCTCGCGATTCCCCCACTTCCTGCGCTCCATCTTCAATCGCCATTTTTGGTCAGGTGACGCTCTAGCCTCCCGAGACTACTTAACGAGCCTGCATATTTCTGGTGCTGATGGCGCCGACACGCAGCGGACATTAAGCTAGAGTCTGTTGTGTGACCTGATATGCTGTCACGTTCTCTTACCTAACAATAATCAGATGTACTGTGCCTTTTTAGGGCTCATATTGAGCTTTTGTAAACTATGTATTTGTGTGTGTGATTCTAGTGTTTCACCATTCCACCATTGTCACATTTTTATCTGTCTTACTTGGTTTTAATGTGTTTCATATGTTTTTAAATGGCTCCTCCGAACCGGCACTCCTTGGACCACCACAGCTGTTGTGCTGATTGTGTGGAAGGGGCTAGGTCGGTATGGGGGTATCCCTTGCGATTCCTCTCACTTGCTGCGCTCCATCTTCAATCGTTATCTTTGGTCGGGTGATGCTCTGGCCTCCCGAGACTCCTTAACGAGCTTGCTTATTTCTGGTGCTCATGGCGCTGACGCTCTCAGTATCAATATCCCTGAGTAAACTATCATAGAAATCCTCATGTAAGCACCCTTGGCGTAAACTGAACCTCGAGCAATTCCACGTCCTTGCTCTAGAATTGCTCAAGTTATCTACAGATCCAGATACGGCATATAAAACCTTTTGCGACTAGATTCTTCAAGCACTGGACTCCAGCCAAATGGTCCAAGTGCTGCATCTCTTATTCCAACCCTTGGTTTTACGACAGATTGGCTGTAATGCGTTAAGCATGTAAAAAAATGGAGCGGGTTTGGAGAAGGGATTATGATTTGCCGGCTAAGAGATGTTATCAGACTGGCATCAAAAGTTATCATCGGGCTATACAAGCTGAGCGCGTTGCCTACTTTGCTTAGGAAATTGAGTCTAGTAGCAATCGACCAAGTGCATTTTTAAAAAACTAAATTATATAAAACTTAGGAAAACCCCCACTGCCTCTGTGATCACGTCTGAGCAGCATTGTGAGTACCTTGCCACTTTTTTTGTTAAAAAAGTGGAAACTATATCTAAAACCTTCCCTTTGGCCTCTGCCTGTCTCAGTCCCGTACCCAGAACCCCTACCACTCATACTCGTATGGCTTTTCCCTATGTTTATCAGGCGAGCTCCGTCTGCTCTGCATCAAAATTAAATCTGGCTCTCCTGCAGACCCTCTCAAGCCTGCCCAGTTTTTAAAATCTCTGTCTGTGGTCTTGGCACCTCTGTGCCAGTTGATTAGTACCTTCCTCTCCACATCAACAGTTCCTAGGCAATGGAAACAGGCAATGGTAGTCCCCCCTCTTAAAAAACGTCACTGGATCCAGCAAAATTAGAATATTTCTGCCCAATTTCTCTTCTACCTTGGGCAGCTAAAATCGCTGAGGCACACATTAATACCACCCTTAAGGCATTCTTGAACACCAACGGCATCCTGAATCCCATGTAGAAAGGCTTTCGCCCCAGGCACAGTACGGAGACAGGGCTACTTGCTGTGACCCAACATCTGTGGTCTGTTCTAGATGCTGGTAAGACTGTGGCAATGATTCTGCTAGATCTCAGTGCAGCATTCGACACTGTATCCCTCCAAATCCTTCTAAATCGTCTGGAGGAGGCCCAAATCGGTGAATCTGCCTTGGAATGGTTTAGATCTTTCCTTTCTGAAAGAACTTTCCAGGTGTCTGCCCCGCCTTTCCTCTCACGTGTCCAGTCTATTGGCCAGGGTGTGCCACAGGCTTCTGACCTGAGTCCCGTACTCTTCAATTTGTATGTACTACCTCTGGCAGTGAAAGCCAGGTATAGGGGTCTCTCCATTGTCTCCTACGCCAATGACACACAGCTGGTGGTGGTTCTCTCTGACGATTCTACGCAGGATGCCCCTAAATTTAGGTGCGGGCTGGCGGCGTTCGCGGAGTGGATGACCGCTAACTGCCTCCAGCTTAATGCTAATAAATCAGAGGTGTTGTTGGTGGGTAAAGACATCGAGCTATGGAGTGAGAACTGGTGGCCAAACACCCTAGGGAGTGCACCCACTCCTAAGTCAGTGGTGAAAAACCTAGGGGTATGGATGGAATCAACCCGCAGTTTTCAGAACCACACCAAGAAAATAGCAGGAATGTGTTTCAGCATACTCTGGGGATTGAAACCCCTTCTGGGTTATTTTGACCCACCCACCAGACAATTGATTGTTCAGGCGGCCATACTGTCAAGGATTGACTATGCCAGTTCGCTCTTTCTGGGGGTTAATAAAGCAGAGGTCATTCGCTTGCAAAGGGTCAAAAATGCGGCTGCCAGAGAACTTCTTGGACTCCCTAGAAGGTGCCACACTTCAGGTGTGATTCGACGGTTACTCTGGCTGCCTATTGTCAAGCGTAGAGAATTCAAAGCTCTCTGCCTGGCCTTCAAAATTCTGAAACTCTCTTCCCCATGTATTCTGACTGAGCTATTGGTACCATACTCACCGAAGCGCAATCTGCGCTCTATGGGACTATGCCTGGCTCTTGTCCCGAGGGTAAAACGTCTACGAGCCGGGGGACGATCTCACCGCAATTTGGCGGCCAAGCTCTGGAATTCCCTTCCCCTCCATATGCGCAGTCTGGATAACTATCTGACATTTAGGAAGGCAATCAAAACTCATCTCTTCTCTTTGGTTTCGGCTCTAGTTTTTAGACTCGCTGCAGTCAGCGCCGGGACGCCTCTTTGCTGAGGCAGCTGTTGCGACAAGTTGGGCTAACATAACATAACATTTATATTGTGGCATGAAATCTGAACAAACAAGGAACTCTGCATCAGCTGCTTTTAAATGATATGTTATTGCTAAACACAGCACCCCCACCTGAGGTCAGCGCCCGCTGCTTCCAGGTCAGAGCCCAGTGTGGCTGCACCAGTTGCACTGCCGTAAAGCCGGGTCTGACAATAAGATATAATGAGATTGTAATATGCCGGAGGGATATCCGTCATGTTACTGACAGAGTGTTCCCCTCTGCCGACTTTTTAGACAGGCCCTAAATTAAAATGATATATGATACTTCAGTGCAGAGTGACAAAACACACATTGCATAAAGCACTGTAAAATAAATGTAAATAAGTAAATGCCTTTGTATGGTTTTTTGGTGGTGGCATTCTGGGAATTAGTTTGGGTGGTTAACAAATTGTTATGATTTTATGTTTTTTGCTAACCTGTTAAATGTGAAGATGTATAACTGTTATGTTAGAACACAACATGCTCATTGTCCAATGTAATAGCGATAAAAGAAACATAATGCATGGTTCTTGGTTCATTTTATTCCTTTTATGCTTTGAACACGTTCACGTTTGAGTCACATGCAGTGAATAAGGGTGCATCTGTAAATTGTTTTGCGCATTAGATGCTGGGCTTATAAAATGTTTTGTCTACTAATGTATACACTTTGATTTAAAAGGGTCTCTCTTTTTAATTGCTCTACTGATATGGAGGTTAACTCCAAGCGAGCTGCCAGGTACCTATGTTATGCCAGGGACATTATTTTGACATGGTCTAGTGTCAACAACACAACGTTGTGACTGAGATTATTTCGATTTTCATATATTAAAATATATAGGAAGCAGTGGAATGTTTGTACTTAGGATAAGCCTTATTGCTTTTGCTTCTCAATCACTTACTCATTTCTATTAAGTTTACTGTCCTCTAAGGTACTGCTATGCATTTCATCTCCAAGCTCCGAATGCA
The DNA here is from genome assembly GCF_964261635.1 of Lissotriton helveticus. NCBI lineage: Eukaryota > Metazoa > Chordata > Amphibia > Caudata > Salamandridae > Lissotriton > Lissotriton helveticus. The sequence continues at coordinate 57,675,200 of NC_136062.1, forward strand.
TGCAGTTGCTGGAGGGTAACTGGATATAGTTCCCAGTATCTGATATTTCTTTCGAAGACAGCAGATATTTATTATTGTCATTATCTCATTCAATAGCTCAAAATGCTATTCAGTCCCAGAGCAAACACTTCTCTCATTGGACTGATTTTCCTTTCTTCAGCTGTGAAAACCCAGGCAATAATTCACATCTCTCTGGGTCTCCGAAATAAGCCTTTTATGTGCACATGGTAGGCATCCCCCCAATACCCAGCAGGATTCAAACGTACTTGCAGGCAGCCAGTAGATATTCCTTAAAGCCTGGAGGTTTAACGCTGCTGTTTGTAGTCAATATCTTTTAAAAATATCATGGTGTGGTTTTATCTCTAGAAACAATCAAAGTACCCTGACAATTTAGCAAGCATGAGCCCCATTCAAAACATAAGAGAGCATTCATTGTCAGTTTGGCAATATTTAAGAGTGCCAGGTTCCAGGTTATAGTTGCTTCCATTAAGGAAAACTTAAAATAAGCGAAAGACAGTGTTAAATCCTTGATGGGAACAAATTGTTCTTCATAATTGTTGCAAACAAGCAGAAATTATAGTTGTATTGCAAAATGTTTTCTAAAAACAAAGCACAACATACAACTTCAAAATATGATTGTCTTTTCATATCTCTGTTTTGTTTTACAATCGTATTCTTTTTTTTATTTAAAATTATGCGACGTTTGGACAACAGCATCCCTAGCTCGTTGGATCCCATTTCCTAGAAGCTCAACTCGGGATTTTACGAGCACTGCATATAAAAAATTGCAGACAATCTTAGTATGTGCATTTCTTTCGGTTTTTTTTCAACTATCAATTGTGCTTATTTTGACAAAAATAATACTGAACCTATCTCCCTAACTCAAAACTGCATGTGTATTAATTTGTCAAGAATAACATTTGCATACAGTTAATTATACAAAACATCATAACATAAATACAAACTTTTATGGGTGCATTCTTGCTGGAATTTCGTGGTTTTTTTTGTTTTAGAAACCTTGACTGCAGTTGCCCACTGTCAGACCTGTCTGATTCTGAGGGTCCCCTCACAAGGATGATTTATTTTGTCCCCTTTAGCCTCCCAGTATTTTAACCTTTTTCTTTTATGCCACCTGGAGTTTTTGTTGACAGCATTGTCTGAGGGGCTAGGTGTTCCTTGGTTAAGATGTTTTCCCTTACCTAACTGAGGCCTAGTTACCCTCATCAAAATTTAGACAAACACCTGGGACCTAAGTTGGTGGCCACCAACCGACATAACTGCCACCGCCAGGGAACTGTCCCATTAACTTACATGAGGAAGGTTCTAGAACCCACCAGAACTTCCCAACCGACTGGACCTAGCCTATAAAAGGACAGGTCAGAGGTGGCCATTTTGTGTAGTCCTTTGAGCCAGTGGCAAAAGGTACATCAGGACAGGAGAGAGGCGATCAAATAGGGAGGACAGTGCTGTATCAGGGGACTATCGACTAAGAAGCCGGCAATCACCTGAATGGACATTTCCCCTTGTTGTACCGACCGAACCCTGTACCCAAGGCTGTGGTGAAGATTTCACGTTTCCTCACCTTTGGAATACGTGCACCGCAAAAACAACTGGACACTGACTAGCAGCAAGTGCTCCGCTAATTCAAGCTGCTGTCAGAGCCGAGAACGTGAGCCTATTGGCAGAATTGCCAGAGAAGCGTTTATTACCCTGCTGCGTGGCACTCACCGTGTGAGGGAGACCGAGGGTGCCAGCTGAGGTGCCGACGGCGTGAGGAGCCTTCATGTGCCGGGTCCGGATTCCAAACGGCGAGTGAAGAGGAGAAGCGGCGTTGCTGAGGTGGCGATCCCGACCCGGAACCTCTCCGTCAACAGGAGTTCGTGTGCCCCAGCCGCAGAGGTCCGGAAGGAAGGGGCGGACCCATCGACGGGCGGAGTCGGCTGCGGGAAGGAAGCGCTGGGCGTCGGAAGCAGGCGAGGAACAACCCATCACACGGCGGGAGCCCCGCCGCGGGACCATCGAATGGGAGAGCCCCGCGACTGTGGAGCCGCCGACCTCGATTTCCTTCCTCCCGCTTAGGAGCGTCAGCAAATAAAGTAAGCCGGGTCAACCTTTCTGGTGGGGGGACGGTGTGTGTAGACGCTCCCCAGACAAGCATACGCCCAGGGAAACCTCCGCTCCTCTGAAACGCCTCAGACAGTGCTCGAAAAGAACTTCCATTAAATTGCTGGGACAGCGTACCGTAATCAGGGAAACCAAACCATCTAACTTTGGGGCAGTGAACGAGTGGCCTCCAGGGGATATCCATCAATAAACCCCCCCCCATTCTTTAGAAACGCAACTGCCTGGGACAAGGCACGCTCATACCGAAAGGGAGTCCTGTCTCCTGAAACATCTGCACTATCTGCTCTGTTTACTTAACTAGTTCTAGGAATAGCAGAGGGTCATGTGTTGTTACAATGGTATTGAACTTGTCTGTTTCTTTGCATAGCCAGCTGTGAATTAGAGACCAGACAATATTGACAACTGAAGGGGGATTGAGGAGCTGCTGTTTTCCACCAGTGTTAAGCCTGCAAGTTGGGGGATTCAGGTATCATTTTAACCCTGTACAAGACAAAGTGAAGAAGGGAAGTGGTTCTTTCAATGAGATACCTGTATACTGTCTAACGGCGAAGAATGTTGGGTATTATGTAAACTTTTCTTACAGAGGAGGAGAAGAAGAAGTGACAACAAAATTGTATTTATTACTGAAACTGAAGTAATTTAAGAGGTGATGTACTAATGTGAAAAAGTGAACTATCATACCAAAGAGAACAAAGCCTATATTTTTATAAAGTACAACCTTATTTTCCTAAAGGAAAGGTGCGGTGTCATTTTTGGAATGGATGGGCTCTGAGTTCCTGAAAGGTTACGCAAGCTGTACATGCACATTCCTTGGAGCAAGCCTTAGCCCTGTGCCATACTACCCACGTGTTGGCTAGGAAAACCCTAGGTCTAACACCCACCCAATGTAATATGTGGTCTAAGAGTATAAATATGATTTAAATAGGCATACAAATGGTGCAAAATCCCATGTCGCCAGCCTACTCAACTACAGCAACACCATCAAGCCGCCATCTCCACCAAGTTCCTCAGAGGACTCCAGATCATACTGAACAACGCAGTCAGACTCATCATGGACCTTCCCAAACGAACCCATATCTCCACCCACCTGAAAGACCGCCATTGCCTCCCCATCCAGAAGAGATGCCAATACAAGATCCTCACACGCCTACAAAGCCGTCCATGACCTAGTACCTGCCTACGTCAACTGAAATTCCACCAACCCTCTAGACTACTGTGTTCCTCGTCACTTGCCTTTGCATACCCCCACCCCCAAATCCATTGCAGCCGGAGCAGTGAACGCTCCTTCTCCTGCATAGCTGTCAAGGCCTGGCACGGCCTTCCCCCCAGCTCTGTACAGCCCCCCTCTCTGGAAGACCTCAGAAGGAGACTCAAGTAGTGGCTCTTCGATGGTGACACAGCACCCAGGTTCCCCTAGGGGTGACAGTATTGCACTTTACAAATGCTGTTGATTGATTGAGTCATTTATTTATTAGGAGATAGCTACACATTCCTTTTGAATGCAAGGAAAGACTACAAGGCATTTGGGGCTGGTACCCACTTTCCTGACAAAAAGGTTACGGTCAGGTTGGAGTAGAAGTAATGGCATTCATACTGAAGTTGCTTATGTCAGTCATGGCAGCAGGATGGAAGTGATGGGCTTCACCAGGGCCACATGGAATGTTCTGCATCATCTGAATAGCTGAGCAATTCAATATCCTGCCACAGCTGTCAACGGTGTTCAGATGTATAACTCACTGTCAGGGCTTCAGGGCAGCAGGATAAACATTGGATTGTAAGTGCTCATGATGTACTCCAGTCCAGCCTTGGGTCTAGCACACACATGAACACGCTTAGGTACTGCAACCCTCTTCACAATAATGGACCAGGGAATATCCCTATAGGAAATAATGTTAAAATAAACAAATTATTTAGAATTTTAAACTATGTGTACATACATATTTGAAAGGGACAAATTAACAGAAGTACAATCAGATGTGCAATAAACCTAACTACCCATAACATTGAGTCACAACCTTGAGAGAATGATATGTATTGGATTGTCACTGATAAACCCTGGACAGGTACCAACATGTCTACTCAGAAATCACTACTTTTCAAAAAGGGAAAGGCACTGAATATATTGCCGTAAGACATCTCAATTACGACTGAACAATGACATAGGATGCACCAAGTAAACAAATAGCAAGATTTTCGATCATAGCAATCAAACTGAAACATGATGTAACTCCACATACAGTCTGTCTAGTTCTAATCGTGCATCTTGGCCATGATCAAACACAATTGAGAACTTCATTAAAAACAATTAAATACAGATTACAATAACAAAAGTCTATGACTTGACAGCACAAGAAGAGAAAGTTCATGAATTGATGTAGAGTGTAAGAGGTGAGGTGAATAAGTCCGTTGTATTGTCACTACTAACTGACCAATGGGGGCGCCAAAGCCCGTTGCTGCAAAGCATGGACTGTGCAGTCTATGGAATTCAGGAAAGGGGGTTCATGAAAACAGAGGGGGCGCGCAATGTGCCACCCTGCATGCATCCATGGCCCATGGATTCCTCTCCGCCTCAGTTTTCATGGTGGCACCACCGCCATGAAAACTGTGGCAGTGAGGATACACCAAATGTGCTCATGAAGCACCTTCACACTTGAGTGGGTAATATTTACAATTCGAAGTAACTGCCATTGTGCAGTGATCGGCAGTTGATCCTCCTTCATTCATTTTTTAAACTGACGAAGGGGATTAGAGCAATCCACTTGTGAATAAGCTCTTACTTGTGGAGGCTCATGTTGTAATATAGCAAGTGAATAATGCATCCTCTCTATTGTTGCCCTTTGCCTTGCTGCTCAGTCTTTGTGATGTCATCAGAATGTTGAAGAGGGTTTGAGTGGAAGAAGGAATAAGTTGGTGTGGAATGGCTGAGTGGCAAGGAGGCTCCTCCTTGTGGGGCATAGTATGAGGCATAACTTGGATCTTATCTGAAGAATAAAGCTGTGATCTTAAATTACATCACTTTGTATCTTTCTTTCAACTGTAACACTGGCGATGATTTTAAAGAACCTGCGTGCTACTTCTATGGAGAATGGACTTTTAAAATTAAAGGAACTTCAAGTAAATGAAACTACAACCTGTTGATATGGTGAAACCTGGCACCCCTAATGCCTCACCAGTGACCACTTCATCGGCCACCCCAACCAGTAAGTGCCAGTTTGTCTTAGACTTTCCTTCATTTTCTTAAAGCCTACCTGTGTTTGATTACCTGTTCGTGTCTGGCGCTCTGGGGAAAAATATTCCTTTCTATTGCCTACCAGTTCCTACTATTCATCTCATTAGAGGCACTTCCTGAGATGCTTTGGACTTTTGTAAAGTGATCTTTCATGTTGTTCATGCCTATGCTATGGGAGCATTTAAGCAAGTGGCAAGTAAAACAGTGCCTCCACTTTCATTTCAAGATTTGGGCTTGGGACCTTTCTGAGGCACATTGTATAAGGCATGCACCTTTCATTCTTTGTGTGGATTTCAGAATTGTTACATCTAATTGAAGGATCTGCTAGAAGTTGGTAACTCGACTTGCACGTATTTTGGTGAGCATATGCATTTGTTGGGACAGAAACTATGTGTTGTACACTGAGTTGGCACTTTACTTTTACTGTTTTCCCTTAAGTAGCCAACTCTGCACAAATTGTGTGGGTTAAATTCTAAATCTATGCACGCCCAACTCACCGTTCTCTTAGTGCCGTGTGGAGGCATGGTGAGTCTGTAGTGACATTCTTCTCTCACTGTTGCTTATTGGTGTCCTCCTCACATTACTTTCAACTGCCTACTGCCGTCCGCATGTTTCAGCGCGCTGTGAGTCACCCGGCAGAGTGTCTGAAACGTGCTGCCTTCTTGTGCTTGGTATAGTACAGAAAGGATTTCCCTGGCGTTCTGTGGTGAAATTTATCATGGCCGGCCTCGTTTTTTTGTTTGAAGTGTTACAATCTGGACTGCCATCATTTGGATTGTGGCATTTTAACAAAGGCACTGTGATTTCGCGTATGGAGAATTGAAGTGCTGAAGTGAACTTTCTGAGCCTTGATGAACGTATTCACAAGCAGTTGCACATGAACACTTCTGTTCCTCTGAGATGTGCAAGCAAATCAAGGAATATGTTTTGTGGATGATATGGGACAAGATGCTACCAACAGAATCCATTGTTTTGTGTATTCTGGTGTAACATCACTCACCAGCGAGGAAGTTTGTACGTTAAGCTTATTTTCAATGCCATACCTTTTATGGTTGTGTAGTATACCTAATTGTGCTATTGTATGTAATATAGGGGAGAGAGAGTGTCTGGTTTGCATTTGGATGGGATGGAGGGTGGTGAGAGTGTGTAGAGTGGAGGGTTCATCCTGTTATCCCTAGTCGTGCAAGTGTATGCAGAAGTGGGAGTTATCTTTAGTCCTGCAAGTGTGTGCATTAAAAGGAGTATGGTGTCTCCCTAGTCCTGCAAGTGTGTGCAGTAGGGGGGAGTTCTGTAGTGTCCCTAGTGTATGCAGAAGGGTGAGTATGTATTATCTCTAGTTCTGCTAGTATATGCAGAAGGGGGAGTATGTTTTGTCCCTAGTCCTGCTAGTGTATGCAGAAAGGAGAGTATGTTTTATCCCTAGGCCTGCAAGTGTATGCCGAAAAGAGAGTAATCTCCAGTCCTGCAAGTGTATGCAGAAGAGGGAACGTTATGTGTCCCGAGTCCTGCAAGTGTGTGCAGTGGAGGGCTTGTCCCTAGCCCTGGGAGTGTGTGCACTAGAGGGTTTATCCCTAGTCCTGCAGGTGTATGCAGTCGGGGGAGTTTGTTGTCTCCCTAGTCCTGAAAGTGTGTATGCAGTAGAGGGCTTATCCCTAGTCCTGCCGCTGTTTTGTAGTTTGCCTAGTCCGGCTAGCGTGTGCAGTGGAGGGTCTGTCCCTACTCCTGCCACTGTTCTTGGTTGTGGGTGACATGGATCCGCCACCCTATAGGCAATGTGTGTCTTTACCCCTTGTGGGTGTTATGAAAGTATATGTTCCCACACTGTTTGGGAATATGAGAAGACTCTGAAGCTTCTCTGGATGTACCTTTGTTTTCGGTTGGGGTTTATGTTGTACCCTGTGTTTAGGGCCTGTAGATTACCCTTAGAGTGTACACCTTGAATAATAAGGCGTGGGTTTTGAAAAATTCAACACTTTTGTGTTTCTCTCATCTCTTGTAGATGGGGTGGGGATGTGGTGTTTGACAATGTTCTTGAAGATTGATGTTATTCTTGAAGCTTTATGTTATTTTTGAAGCCCATTGACTTTTTGTATGTGTGTATGTCCACCTCCGCACATTTATTTATTGTCAGTCATATTGCATGTATGTACAATGATCATGCATGCTTGTATTTTTACAATTTTGATGAGGCGGGGATGTGTTATAATCTAGCAAGTGATTAATGCATCCTCTCTATTGTTGCCCTTTGCCTTGCTGCTCAGTCTATGTGATGTCATCAGAATATTGAAAAGGGTTTGAGTGAAAGAAGGAATCAGTTGGTGTGGAAGTGCTGAGTGGCAAGGAGGCTGCTCCCGGTGGGGCATAGTATTAGGCATAACTTGGATCTTATCTGTAGAATAAAGCTCTGATCTTGAATCACATCACTGGACTACGTATATTTCTTCCAACTGTAACAGCAACAGCATATTCCAAATCACTTGAAACGTCACTCTTTAATAGACTATCAACACTAGACAACCCTGTACTGCTTTCGATACTAGCCCTAAATTGTACGATATTCTGCAGTGGGAACTGGAACGGGATTATCTCTTTCCAAGAAATGTTTAGAAAAAAAATGGAGATAACATGCATTCTAAAGATTAATGTCCTAAATGTGTAGTTTAACATGCAATAACATGTATATGTAGATATGAAAGAAATTAGTGAAATGCATCAATCTGTTACAAACCCCAGAGGAAGTATTTTGACATTGCACTAATTGACCAAATCATATATGTCCATTTTGGCAATAGCAGCAAAACAAACGTCAACTTACAGTCTCTTTCTATGTATACTTTTGTAACTTTCATGTTCAAGTGTGGAGTAACACTTTCATCTGCATTGGAAATTTGCATATTGTCATGTTCAAGAATGAACTGTGTATAACAGCAGATTTATTTTTGTAATTTGTTCAAACTTGTTTTAGGGTTGTTTGACTTTAGCGCCCTCAGGCACAAAGTTGTATTTTCTGGGTCTAGTTCACCTTTGGATGGACTAACGTACAACACTTTATGATACAAGTACAGGCAGGACTCGTTCCAGAAATGCACACAATCTTTGTTTACACTGTTGATGATTTGGGTTCTTATTGATTAATGTGTTAATTGAGTGCATTATAACAATATTCATTAGTGCCAGCATTTTGCCATGAATTTCCCATGAGTCACAAATTACCATTAGTGTACCGGTATCAGCCTGTTGCCAAACCTACAATATGCCAGTGGCAACATTTTACCAAGGGTACCCCATGTGAAAAGAATTACCTACAGCAAGCCATAACATGTAGAAGACTTGCAAAATAAAGACACTCACAGAGGCAGTGTGACTCAGTTATACTCACTTACATTCACTCATTCACACTCTTTCTTACTCACACTCACTCTCCCTCATTTACACTCACTGACTGTCACATCATAATGCTCACACTCACTGGAGAAGCGTGGCTCAGTGGTTAGAGTCGGCAGACCCGGAAGCTGAGATCAGCCGTGGACCAGGGTTCGATTCCCCACCTCGGCGGGTCTTGGGCTCAAAAATTCCACGGACTCGACAATTCTCGCTCCGGTGCCTACTCGACTCACGGGGTCACACTCTGCGACTCTGGGCAATAGCTTGCTTAATCTCCACTACGGCCCCTCGCGGCGGGATGCCTGGCTTTCACCTTGTGAATACCCTGACGGGGTATCTCACAGGGGAATACCAGGACGGGTTCCCTAAGCAAGCGCCTTGAGACCCCTGGGTGATTAGTGCGCTATATAAATCGAAACACACACACACACACACACACACTTTCACTCACCCTTCAGCTATTTGCTTTCCTATTTCTGCCTCTCCCAACTTATCACAGGGCACGGTGAAGACAGTGAGCCTCAAGACCCAACTCCACCTTTTGACAAGATATGAGAGGGTGAGTTGAGAGGGTGATTAATGGATTGCCAAGAACCTAAAGCGCCTGTATAAATGTCAATGCCAGTACTGTAAAATATGTATCATAGCTGACATAGTAGCAAATAATGATTGCCTTACACATAGGCATCTTTATATGTCTTTGCCAGTCGTCAGGCAGAATCAATTTCTGAGGGATACTGCTACTTGAATAAATACCGATGATGAATAACCGATATAGGCATTAGTATAATAAAAACAGGGCAGGAAATACAGCAGAAGGAGCTCCAATGCCAATTAGGGTGACTCATCACTAATAAATGTGAATGTGCCCAGGACACAGGTGCATGTTGCCATAGTTGTTAAGGCACTACACAACTATTTAGTAGGGCTGGGCATAGTTCACGAAATAGCACGACACATAGCTACGCAAAGTGCACTTCGCACTACGCGAGCTAAGTGTAGCTCTATGCAAACTGCGTAGTACCCTGTTCGCACTGTGCAAGATGCCATTTTCAATGATTGCACAGTGCGGACAAGCATCTGGCACTGTGCAGTCATTGAAAACGACATCTTGCACAGTGCGAGCTGTAGTTTTCTGCCGCTCTAGTAGATTTTTACTCGAGCGGCAGCTTTCTCAACGCGGACTGATAGTTTCTCATCGCGAGCGGTGGCGAGCATACGCGACCACTCGCAATGAGAAACTTGACCTCCCCGCATTGAGAATCTTGCCAGGAGGTTTATTTTCCACGCTCGTGATTGGCAACTTGATGTTGCTGATCGCAAACGAGGAAAAAGTCTTGCCGGGATGTCATTTTGCTTGCTCGTGGTTGGCAACTTGACGTTGAGGACCACGAGCAATCAAAAAATGACCGCTGCACTACGCTACGCGTGTTTGCACTGTGCTACTTGCAGTTTGCGAAGTAGCACAAACTTCGCAAACTACTCGAGCGTAGCGTAGTGCTTTGCCCAGAGTTACAATTTAGTGTTCTGCTCAAAATTAAAGCCAATCAGACATGTTTATTGATTCTTCAAATAGACCAGAGCTGCACATTGTCATTGTGCCCTAGTGTTAAACATTGCTCTTTGTGTCAGGGTGCTGTACACTATTTATTACTCTCAAATCATTTGTCTTCTAGATCAAGGTCATACACTAGAATAAGTAGTAATAGTATGTAGTAGTAGTATGGCACTAGTGCCATAATGCCAGAGTCCATTCTGGGCAAATTAAAGTTTACCAATTGCACTAGCGTGTAAAGCACCATAATCATGTCTACACCCAGCATGTTCGCCATCACCACAATCTGGTTAATTTCCATAATTTCCTAGAAGTTCATACTTCTGTGATCTGAAAGGCACCACACCCTGGTTAATTGCCAGTATTTCTCTGGATGTAAAGCTCCATAGGCCTGCCATTACTTTAGCACTGTATAAAACGCTAAAGGCAGGCTGGCATCAGTCCAGCAAATGTAAAACAAAAGCAATCAATGTATTTACATTGCCTGCATTTGTAAAGCAGTCTAGTCAGACTAGTACTTCTCCAGTATCGGTCCAGTATATTAATCATAATAGCCATGCCTGTATCCATGAAATATAAAGAACCATAATTAAGCTATAACTCACAATTCCACAGTATGTAAAGAAGGCCAATATTGATAATATCCCAGTGGGAAAAACATGATTGCTAATCACAGGAATGTATTTTGATACTGGGGCAATATAGAACTGGTTACTTGCTTTCGATGTCCCAGAGCACTGTCACCCACAGCCCAGTGCCCCCAGGTTTTCCACATCTGCGTATCAATTGTTAGAAATGGTATTCTTTGTTGGCTGAGGTTAGCACCCAGCCAGGCAGGAACCACCATTCAAGTCAGGGTATGCTAGCTACACATTAAAAGATAACCTGTGCTCACCCTCTGGTAGCTTGGCACAGAGCAGTCAGGCTTATGTAAAATGGTGGTGTGGAAAGTATTTGTTCAACACACACACAGACACGCGCGCATTACCTTTTGAAGCCCCGATGTTTGCTGAGCCCACAGCATATCTAACTCTGCATCATTTTGGGATATAAATGCCCCTTTGCTGCTCTCATCTTCCTGGGGCTGATTCCCTATATCTGGATTTACTTCAACAACGGTGCGTTTTAATCAACGTTTTAATTGTGGTTTTCGCACCTTTTCTCATCACCTAATGTTTTTCTCACCATTTTTCCGCTCACTATAGCGGTTTCCTTGGACACCCGTGATTATATGCTGGAATTATTTGTCATTTTGGATTAGAATGATCCTAACACGCTTATTGGTGTATCCATGCTGCTTATATTGAATGGAAGGATTTCTCCCTCGCTTGGAATGTTCTGCTGGCCACTTCCAGATCATTTTGCATCTCTAACCCTTGTTTCCTTAATGCTTTTGACTTTTTTCTACACTTTTGGTGTCATTTCTTTTTTTTGGGAAATGTGTGCAGCCGCTTCTTTTAGCCGCTGAGCGCATGTTTCCATCTTTTTTGTCAGTGTAATTTTAATATTACTGCTCCTCTCCAATTCTTCCTGTCCTGGTGCGCCTTGACCTCTGTTTTCCTACAATTTTGGTGTTTCCTATCCACATAGTCACGATGGCTAGTGACTCTCACTCTGCCAGATCATCTGTGATGGGTACCAAGCCAAAAAGACATAAAAATGACCCACTGTCTCCAATCCACACTTCCCCTAAACCAGTTTTGGACTCCATTCTGGATGAAGTGCGTGGTCTCCAACCATTTATGTTTTCAACTAATGAGAAACAAAAACAAATGGAGGAGAGATGGATAGTTATGGAAGGCAAGTTGCTGGATTTGGAACAACGTGTCAGTGACATTCAGGATGTCTCTACTAAAATACCACTACTTGAACAGGAAATCCACAACCTGAAGCTGCACACTGAGGACCTTGAAAACAGAAATTGTAGAAACAACCTACGCCTTTACGGCCTTCCGGAGAATGTTGAGGGGCCTAATATGGTTTTGTTTCTTCAAAAATTCCTTCCTCAGCTACTGGGTCTTTCATCCTCCTCTAATCCGTTCAGTATACAACAAGCTCATCGATTGGGTCGCCCTGCTACCAATTCTGCGAGACCCAGAGGTATCATCATGCTCTTCCTGGAATTTACTGAACTAATGACTATCTTGAAATCTGCCAAACTCAAACGTCATCTTCCTTTGTCTGGACATAACATTTACATCTCACAAGATGTTTCTAATGCTACTAATTAAGCATGAGCGCAAAATCCGCTCCGATCGCGGATTTTGCGGATTTTCGGTAAATCCGCGGTCCGCGAACTCTCGCGAATTCACCGAAAATCCGCAATCCGCGATCGGAGCGGATTTTGCGGTCAAAAGTTCAAGCCTAATGCCTAATTTACGATGGCGCCGGCAAGCTGCCAGCGCCATCCTCAAATGGTTACTTAATTAGCTTCAACAGGAAGCTCTAACAGATAAGATAAAGCAGGGGCTCGAGCGCCTGCTTTATTTTATCAGTTGGAGCTTCCTGTTGAAGCTAATTAAGTAACTTTTGCAGGATGGCGCTGGCAGCTTGCCGGCGCCATCGTAAATTATTCATGATGGTGACAAACGGTTCTGTCTCTTAATCTGCTGCTCTGATCGGTCTCTGACCTTTTATACACACAAGAGGCATGTGCGCTCGCATGGAAGCCCCGTCCGTTTGGCCCCGCCCACACACTCGAGGAACACTTCCAGATATCAATAAAGCATGTGCCCTAGTTGAAGCTTAAATTCAGTGACTCATTCATCAGCCCAAAAACAATCGTGAGCATTGTGGGTGCTGGGCAGGTGTGCCTTCTTCCCAAATATACCATCGAAAATCCTCTGTGATGCTGGCCAGAGGCATTTGCATCTTTGACTTTCACGAGCGCAATCCCCGTGCTGTTCCTGTGACCAGGAGCTTCTGTCTCTTAATCTGCTGCTCCAATCGGTCTCTGACCTTTTATACACACAAGAGGCATGTGCGCTCGCATGGAAGCCCGTCCGTTTGGCCCCACCCACACACTCGAGGAAGCCCCGCCCCCAAATCCGCCGATCCGCATAATCCGCGGATTTTGCGGGTCCACGATCCGTGAATCCGCAAATTCGTGAATCGTGGATCCGCAAAATCCGCCCATGCTTACTACTAATGCTTGTCAAAAGGAATTCTTGAACATACGACCTCAAATGAGACATCTTAATCTCCAGTATGGCATTCTTCATCCTTGTCTCTGCAAGGTTACTCATAATGGGCGCTCACGTACCTTTGATGATCCTGAAAAACTCAAGCTCTTTCTACATAGTTTTCCTTCCACTGGAATGGATACAAGCGTCTAATTGTTTTTCTTCTTACTCATTCTTTCATTTTCCTCTTCAGAACTGATCATATTAGATCATTAATCTATTCTTTCATCCAGTTTTGATTTTTGCTGTTTCTCTTCTTCTTTTTTCTTCTATATGTCCTTCCCTAACTTGAGATGCTCTTTCTTTTTTCTTCATCCCCTATTCTTATCTTTTCTGCTCGTGGTCTGCATTGCCGTGCGTCACCATGATCCTTCTTCATTGTATTCTCTTTGTCGTACAGATCTGACTTTGTTGCCTTGATCTGTCTATCTACCCTTCCTTTCTTACTTTTGCCCCCTCCCTTTCTTTTCTTTCTTTCTCTGCTGTCTTTTTCATTGTAAATTATTGGTCATTCAGTATTTCTATAAATTCTTTATTATTATTGTTCAATGTGTTGGAGTTAATTTGTTCTGATTATATGACTCTTTATGATGATTTATCTCCCTGTAACTTTTTTGTTTGGTGTGTTTTATTTTGTAGTCTCATCCCTGCAGTGTTCCTACTCCATGTGTTTTCCATCCTCCCAACCTTCCATTATGTGTAACCTTGTCTCGTGGAACGTCCGTGGTCTTGGGAATCCTATCAAGCGACAAAAGGTATTGTCACATTTATCTAAACTTAACTCTCAGATCGCATTTCTCCAAGAGACTCAGTGCTCTGATATAGAATCATTAAAGTTAAAAAGGCACTGGGTGGGTCAGGTTGTTTCTTCCCCTGTTTCCAATAAGAAAGGAGGTGTTGCTATATTATTCCACAAAGCTTTGTCAGTTCAAATTTTATCTACTAAAAGTGATGATGATGGACGTTGGGTAATGGCTAAGATTGTGGTCCATAACAAAACATTAGTTTTGTTGAATATCTATGGTCCTGTTCGCCCGGATCCCACATTTTGGACAGATATCAAAATTCTCCTATCCTCTATTGATTGCCCTAATATTATTGTCGCTGGGGATTTTAATCAATGGTTAGATCCTTATTCTGATAGATTATCTAAATATAAGTTCCAACCTGACAACACTCACAAATCATTCCAATCGGCCATTGCCTCTCGTCCGTTATATGATGTGTGGAAAACCTGTAACCCTGATTCACTTGAATACACTTTTTTCTCTAATATGCACCATACCAGGTCTAGAATTGACTACATCTTAGTCAGAAAATCTCTGCTTCCCTCTATTCAGAAATCTGAAATTGGATCTATCTTTATATCAGATCACGCACCTGTCTATGCTGTACTAGATTTTTCCCTAACCTCCTCCAAATTTAGCCGTTGGAAACTCAATACTTTCCTGTTGTCTGATTCAGTTTTTATCAAAGATGTCACTACTTTTATTAATGATTTTTTTTCTTTCAATGATCCCTCAGATACGTCTATTCCAAATACATGGGATGCTTTTAAAGCTGCCCTTCGTGCCTTTGTTATTTCCTTTGTTTCCAAGAAGAAAAAGGTTGCTAAAACTAAAAATGAAGAACAACTGTAAAACATTACAAGATTAGAGCATACATATTTTACATCTAAAGATCCTAATGCCCTTCATGCCTTAATTGCAGCAAAAACTGAACTTAACAAATTGGCAACTATTGAAGCTTGTAATATTTTGCTTAAAATTAAATCTAAATACCATGGTGTTCAGAATAAAGCAGGCAAGATGTTAGCAGATTATCGAAAATTTAAGTCTGAACGTAAAACCATTGGTCCCGTCCTTAATGAAACAACTAACAAACTTGTGTCATCTGATGAAGATATTGCAGACATCTTTCATGACTATTATCAGTCTCTTTACTCAGATGATACTTTTCCCTCTAATCAGAATCTAGAATCTTTTTTTTCTGGTCTTCCCCCACCACCGTCCCTTCCTGATGAATCTGTGGAATTAGAAAAAGATATTACCCTTCAGGAAGTAATTACTGCCATTCATGCTTTGAAGAAGTCAAAAGCCCCTGGTCCAGATGGCCTCCCCGTTGAATGTTATTCCACTTTTCATTCCATTTTTGCCCCTAAACTTTTACAACTCTTCAATTCCTTCATTGCTGATGCTAGAGCTTTGGGGTCCTTTATGGACGCATTAATTATCATCATCCCCAAACCGGATAAGGACCACTCCTACTGTAAAAATTAACGCCCTATTTCTTTAATTAATTACAATTGCAAAATTTTTGCCGAGATCCTTGCATCTCGCCTAGATAATATTATCCCCCTTTTGATTAAAACAGATCAGGTTGGTTTTGTAAAAGGTAGACTAGCATCAGACAATGCACGTATGTTCACTAACATTATTTCCCTTAGCAAGAAATTTAAAGACCCCCTTGCTGCTCTTTCTTAGGATGCTGAAAAAGCATTTGACCAAATTAATTGGCAATTCATGTTTCAGACCCTCCAATGGTTTGGCTTCGGACCTTCTTTTATTTCTTATATTAAACTGTTATATTCCTGTCCTCGTGCTAGCCTTTTTGTCAATAATCAGTTTTCTAAGTTTTTTTCTTTATCTCGAGGTACGAGGCAGGGTTGCCCCCTTTCTCCGTTATTATTTATTTTATGTCTTGAACCATTCTTAGAGCGTATTCGGAATAATTCCATGATTACAGGCTTTAAACTCTCCTCTGCTGAAACTAAAATATCTGCATATGCGGATGATATTTTGATTTATATGTCCAACCCTGTTGACTCATTACCACATTTTATGAATGAAGTCCGACTTTATTCCTCTATATCTGGTTACAAACTCAACTTATCTAAAACTGAAGTCCTGCCCTTAAATTCTGTTTGCTATCAATTTATGTTTAGTGATACAGAATGTACCTGGTGTCCTTCCAAGATTAAATATATGGGTATTTGGTTTTCATCAACCCTAACAGATACTCTCAAATTTACCTTTAACAATTTGATTAAGAAACTTCAATCCCTCCTTCTTTTATGGTCTCCATTATTTCTTTCATGGTGGGGCAGATTGGATACTATTAAAATGATGATTACTCCCCATATGTTGTATACTGTCTCTATGCCTCCTTTTAAAATCCCTACTGTATATTTTTCCCGAATAAATTCTATCTGTACGAATTTCCTATGGAATAATAAACACCCTCGTATTGCCCTGCTTAAACTTACTCGTCCTAAAAATGAAGGTGGTGTCCAATTCCCTAACTTTAAAGCATACCATTCAGCTTTTCTGATTAAACAATCTTTTTTATTAGCTTATGATTTCTTCGATTTGCCGATCCCCAAATGGGTCTTTTTGAGCGATCACTATTGAAAGATTTTCCTATTAAACATGTCACTCTCATGCCCAATTGCTCTTTTTTGACCAAACATCCCATTTTAAAATACTCTCCGACTCTAATCTCCAATACCTTCTCTAAAGATTTAACTCCCTTGCAATGCTTTTTGTCCTCCATTGTATGGTATAATAAATTTCTTAAATACAAAGGTAAATCTTTTTTATTACAAATATTGGAAGGAGAAGGATGTTTCTTTTGTTTATCAGTTTCTCCATCATTTTTCTATTATTCCCTTCCATGAATTGCAACTCAGATATCAGTTATCTAATTCTTTTTCCAGTGAATACACTATCATTCCTAAATCTCATTTAGCTACTTTTTCACTCCCACCTGATTTTCCCTCCATAACACCCTCTACTCCTTTATACCCTTTGTTTTCTACCCACAGACCTAAGGCTGCTCTTGTGTATTCCATATTGTTAGCCGATGTTCAAACTCGTTCAAAATCCAATATTGAAATTGCTTGGGAAAATGTTTTGTCTTTTTTTTCTGTTATTACTTGGGAAAAATGATGGTCTAAGTTATTTAAAGTTTCTGTGGCTGCACGTATAACTCAATCTTTATATTTTGTTTATCATAGAGCGATTATTACTCCTGTTAGTATTTGCAAGTTTTCACCACACTCCTCTCCTCTTTGCTGGTCTTGTTCCAGTGTTACAGGTACGTTAAAACATTTACTATATGAGTTTTCTGCTGTTTTTTCCTTTTGGAACTCAGTTTGGAATGTTTGCATGTTAATATTTAAGTTTAATACCACTATATCACTAATACATATTTTTCTAGGATCATTATCACCTGATATAGGTATAGTACCGTCTGCCTCTAGATTGTTTGACCTTTTTATTGCTTTAGATTTTTAAGGTCATCTTATCATCCTGGAAAGATAATTCCAAATTATCATTGCTTATTTGGTGGAATTTTATTTGTGATGAACATAGGATTACTACTGTCTCCTCTTCTTCTATCTCTCAAAAAATCAAATCTGATCTCCTATGACTTCCTTTCACTACGTATCTTTCCTCTAACAATCCTATCGGTTAATTATTTTTCACATTATATATCTTTTTATGACATTTCCTTCTTTTTCTTTCTCTTCTTCTTCTTCTTCTCTCTTTCCTTTCTCCGACTCCATCTCCACTATCCCTCTTGATTACAATTTATCTTGTATTAGTTTGCCAGATTGTATTATTCTATTCATTTTTACACTATGTTTATTTTTGGCCTATGTTCTGTTTTTTTGCAAAAATTTCAATAAAAATTTCTTTAAAAAAAAGAAGTTGAGATATTGAGGGGCATATTATCAAGGGGGTTTATCTCCGCTTTTTTGGCTTTAAAAGCCAAGAAAGCGGAAATAAAATTATCTCCCTATTACCTAGCTGTCGCTAACACCAGTTAGCGACAGCTAGTAGGAGATAGCGACCATCTTGGGCCCCACTTTGCATGTCAGTGATATTTATCACTAATGACATGCAAAGTGGGCATGCCAATATGTTAGCGACTGGAAACAGTCGCTAACATCGCTATCTCCTATCACCATCTTTTGGAGATATTCGCGCTAAGCGCGAATATCTCCAAAAGCTAACACCTGCCCTGAGCAGTTCTTAGCCATGTTATCCAATGGGAGGTGGATAACATGGCTAAGAGCATTAGCTCAGTAATGCATGATTATCGCTGACTTTTCAGCGATATTCATGCATTGCAGCCGTTTTTCATTGCATTTGCGATAAACCTTGGTAATACCAAGGTTTATCTGCGATAAAAATCGCCGCAGCTCAGCGGTAACATTTTGTCTCTAACCAAGCAATAGCGATAATTCTTGCTATTGCTTGGTAATATGCCCCTTAGTTTTGAAAGGAATAAATGCTTTAATAAATGCAGTAAAGCATTTAGAAGCAGATTACTTTAGTTCACACTGGCCCAGGGCAAAGTCAAAGTTCAGGTTGACCGTGATGGAGCACCGGCCAACTTCAGGACCCACGCAGGACCGGTGAACAAATGACCTCTCCTGGTCTTAACCCCTTAACTGCTGGGCCTTTTCCCCCCGAATGCTGAGCCCTTTTTTGGCTATTTGTAGTTGTTCGCAATTAGGCCTCTGTAACATTTTGACCACATAAGGTATCCACGCCAAACTGGCGTCCTTTTCTTCCAACATCATACCTAGGGTTTGTGGATTCCCCTGGAGGGGTCCCAGATTTTAAAATGGGAAAAAGGTCCCGCATATGGTAGTGTCTGGGTTTTTCCCTACAAATTGTATCAAAAAAGGGTTTGTGGGGTTAAAATCTCCATTTCTCCCGCTTTTAGGGAATGACAGACTTTTGTCAGAAAACGAAAAAATGTTACAAAGTTTTGGCATTTTTCTGGGACAGGGCCTATTTTTGCTATTTTATGTGCTTTTCAACCTCCTTCCAGTTAATAGTTGAAATGGGTGTGAAATCAATAATGGATCCTGGAAATCTATAAATTTTAGAAAAGTAGACAAAATTATGTATTCAGCAAGGGGTCATTTGTGTAAATCCATCAAGGTTTCTTTATAGAAACTAACATTTAAATATAGAAAAAATGGAAAATTAGTTGAAAAGAATTGCCTTTTGTTTCAACGTTTTCACCTGTAACTTCTTCTAATTATAACAGCTCTTTGAAAGCAATAAACCGTTACATCCACTGGACCTTTTTTTGTAGACATTGTCTTTCATTTTGGAAGGCAGAAATGCATCGTAATTCAATAGGTAAAATAGTTGCTTTACAGATATAAATTACCTCAAGTCTCCCGATAAAAATGGTAACTCACTTGTGTGGGTAGGCAGGCACCTTGGGAAACCTAAAAAAAACTATACATTTTTAAAACCTAGACACCCAGGGGAATCCACGATGGGGTGACTTGACTGCCTCTCACCAGGTTCTGTTACCCAGAATCCCTTGCAAACCTAAAAAAATATTTAAAAACCCACATTTTCCTCACATTTCTGTGGTGGAAAGTTCTGGAATCTGTGTGGATCCACAAAAT
Organism: Lissotriton helveticus; assembly: GCF_964261635.1. Classification (NCBI taxonomy): domain Eukaryota; kingdom Metazoa; phylum Chordata; class Amphibia; order Caudata; family Salamandridae; genus Lissotriton; species Lissotriton helveticus. The sequence goes on from NC_136062.1 coordinate 57,695,113, forward strand.
TCCACTCACCCCATGTTCCCCAAAGTTTTCCAATAAAAATGGTACCTTACTTGTGTGAGAAGCCCAAGTACCCACGACAGGAAGTGGCCCAAAATGCAACGTGGAAGCACCACATTTTCTCAGTGAAAATGGACCCTTTTTCAAAAAAGTGCCAAGCTGTAGATTGTGTACCCTAGCTCTGCCGGCACCTTTGGAAACCTATCAAACCTATACATTTTTTGAAAACTAGACACCAAGGGAAGTCCAGAATAGGGTGACTTGAATGCCTCTCACCAGGTTGTGTTACCCAGAATCCCTTGCAAACCTAAAAAAAATGTTAAACCAACACATTTCCCTCACATTTCTGTGGTGAAAAGTTTGGGATTCTGCGTGCATTCCACAAAATTCCACCCACCCCGTGTTCCCCAATGTCTTTTGAGAAAAATGGTAGCTCACTTGTGTGGGAGGCCCAAGTACCCGCAACAGGAAAAGGCCCAAAGCGCAACATGGACACACCACATTCTTGCAGTGAAAACAGACCCTTTTTCAACAAAGTTCCTAGCTGTAGGTTTTGAACCCTAGCTCTGCTGGCACCTAGGGAAACCTAGCAAACCTGTACATTTTTCAAAAGTAGGCACCAGTGGAATCCAGGATGGGGTGATTTGGCTGGCTCTCACCAGGTTCTGTTACCCAGAATCCCTTTGAAACCTACAAAATTGTCAAAAAAACTCCTCACATTTCTGTGGTGGAAAGTTGTGGAGTCTGCAAGGATACACAAATTTCCACCCACCCCGCGTTCCCCAAGTCTTCCAATAAAAATGGTGCCTCACTTGTGTGGGAGGCTCAAGTACCCGCGATAGGCTAGGGCCAAAAACGTATTGAGGCGACTTCAAAATTGGCTATCACAAAACAACCTGGTTTTGCGAGGGGTGTCACCTTAGTTTATGGCCCGGGGCTCGATGGCCAGCTAGGGAAACCTATATAACCCACACATTTCTGAAAACTAGACACCCGGGGGGGTTCCAGAGAGGTATGGCTTACGTGGATCCCGCAATGTTTTCTTACCCAGAATCCCCTGCAAACCTCAATTTTAGCTGAAAAAATCACTTTTTCCACATATTTTTGTGTGGGAAAGTTGTGGCATCGCCGGCCAGACACGCATTTCCTATCACTCAGTGTTCCCCTATGTCTCTCGATAAAAATGGTGCCTCACTCGTGTGGAAGGCTCAAGTACCTGCGACAGGTTAGGGCCCAAAACGTATTGACACAACAACAAAATGTTTTGGGCCGTGACTGCCCGGCAACGCCACAACTTTCCCACACAAAAATGTGTGGGAAAGTGAATTTTTTTCCAGCTAAATTGAGGTCTGCAGGGGATTCTGGGTAAGAAAACGTTGGGGGATCCTCGCAAGCCATACCTCCCTGGAACCCCCTGGGTATCTAGTTTTCAGAAACGTGTGAGTTTGATAGGCTGGGCAGACACGGATTTCCTACCACTCAGTGTACCCCAAGGTCTCCCGATAAAAATGCTGCCTCACTCGTGTGGGGGGCCCAAGTAGCAACGGCAGGCATGGGCCCATAACGTATTTAGGCAACATCAAAATTACCTATCACAAAATGTTTTTGGCCGTGTCTCCCCGGCAATGCCACATCTTTTCCACACAAAATGTGTGGAAAAAGTGATTGTTTCAGCTAAATTTGAGGTTTGCAGGGAATTATGGGTAAGAAAACTTTGGGGGATCCCCGCAAGCTATACCTCCCTGGAACCCCCCGAGTATCTAATTTGCAGAAATGTGTAGGTTTAATAGGTTTCCCTAGCTGGCCGCCGAGCACCGAGCCAAAAACTGAGGTGACCCCCTCGCAAAACCATGTTGTTTTGTGATAGGCAAGTTTCATGTCGCCTTAATAAGTTTGGGCCCTAGCCTGTCGCAGGTACTTGGGCCTCCCAGTGGCTTCCAAGCGTGAGAAACTTCAGGTACTTGCGTCTTTTTGGTGTAAAATAGGGAGAGGCTCGTATTTTAGGTCCCAATTCTCAAAATCATGTTTTATTTCATTTTGTTTACAGTTCTGGTCCTGAGGAGAATCTCGACATTTACGAGATTCGAAACGCGTCGACCCACGTGGTCTCGGGTCATTGGAGTGAAAACAACTCTAAGGACATTCATTCAAAGCATAGGGGATCTTAGTTTGACCCCGAGTTTAGGTTGCTCTAAAGACATTTTTTCACTTAGTTGCACTTGGCTTTGTTTCACATCATCGAAAGCCATATTTTGACTTCGAGACCCACCCACCACCCTTTTTGTTTATTTTCCCCTTTTATTTAATTTCCCACATGAGTATTGTTGTTGTGTGAAAGATGTGCTGCGCGATTGAGTTGGCCAAGAGTGTTTCATTTGTAAATATTGTGTGATAATTGTGTCGTTTTGCTCTGCCTTTTTGTAAATATTGTATATATATGTGTTTGTATTCCCATGTACCAAAATTGTGTTCTTGTAAAAATTTATGAGAATTATGAAAAAAGGAATTAAAAAGTATTGTTTGCAATTCATAAAGCAGGTGCCTCTGTGATACATTCAGGTGCACCAGTGCGCAGTTGGTTCTAGCGATTTGTTGACCCTCAGTATTAGCAATTGTTTTTGTTCTTTACAAATTTAGATTGACTCAGCTTTGCTGAGTTTTGAGTCAAGACCCTCGTTTGTTCTTTGTCCCACACGGGAGAGGCACCATTTTTATCGGGAGATCTTGGGGAATGCTGGGTGGTAGGACATTTGTGTCTGGCCAGCGATGATACAACTTTCCCACACAGAAATGTGTGGAGAAATTGATTTTTTTCAACTGAATATGAGGCTAGCAAGGCATGTTGGGCAAAAAAAGAAGTGAGAGCAATGCAAGTCATTCACCCTTGTACTTTCCCCTCTGTCTACTACTCAAAACTGTAAAGGTTTGCCCAGGTGATGACTGAGCTAGGGCAGAATGTCCCCTGCTACCTATTTTGACAAAAGAAATTTCTTACAAAAGGCCATTAAACCAACAAAATATACTGATTTCAGCACCTTCAAAAACGCTGGCTTCAAAGCAGAAATACTTATCAAAGTATATACATATTGAAGCCAAGCCTTCTGAAGGGGAGCCATAAAGCCCCATCACGGCACCAACCACTTTATGGTCCATTCACACGCCATTCACACACCGCACACAAGACTTGCATACCGCCAGCCACGGGCCCAAACAACCATATCACTTGAACTCACACAAACATACTGCCACCATGCAAGGGCCCATCACATTCATATGCCACAAGACATAATGACTTTGACTACATTTTACCACCTGTCAAGTCTCCACCTCCTTCTTCCAGAACGTTACCGAACGCATGCCCAGTGAACCTTTACTAATGGCTTCCATGACAGCCACATGAGGCTCAGGAAGACATGACTTTGATGCACCTTTAGTGCACTTACTATGCTAAATCCAACTCCTTCCAGGTGGATGCAAGTTGGGGGGTGCTTGAGTATGCCGTAGAGCCTATTCCTCAAGCTGAGCAAGCATATCTACCTTTGAAACTAAGGCAAACATGCTGGAAATTTTCAAAAGATAACATCATAAACAATGAATGGATGAATGTGAAACAAAGGTAGTCCATGACAACGTAGCTTATGCCCAATCCATCGTTATGTGCAGTGACTGTAATGCACTTATCATACAGCAAACTGAACATCTACTAAGTTCTAATGGAGGATGAACATGGCAAGCAGCATTGACCCATAAGTACTACAGTAAATTCAGTGTGAGTGTGGCAGCAATGAATTTGAATCCATGGGTGAAGAAGAAGTCAGGACGTGTATCTATACTACCTTTACTATCTGCCTTCAACCTTTGCAATATTCCTCAGGAAGCGTACCTATCGTGAGCTGTTCTAACCCGTTCGTCAGTCTGTCCTCAGAGTCCTGACTAACCCTGTCCAATTGTTAAGAGGCCCTATACTAATGCCTTCCATCTCTAGCTACTTGAAGCTTGAGTGAACATTTCTGTCACGAGCTATCAATGCTCACGAAATGCTCTATCCATCTCCTTCCTGTTTGTGGATGTAAGTTGTGGGGTGCCAAGTATGCCGCAAAAACATTTCTGGAGATGAGCAAGTATATCTACCTTTTAAACTAAGGCAAATATGCTGGAAAATTTCAAAAACTTCCTAAAGAGAACATCATAAACTACGAAGAACGGTTGAATGTGAAACACGGGTATTCCATGACAATGTGGCATATGTTCTGTCCACCAGATGTGCAGCGTGGGGACTATAATGCACTTGTCAATTGTCGAACAGAACAACTACCACGTTCTGAAAGCAGATAAAGGTGTTGAAAAGTCCATGATATCATGAAGTAGAGGAAGAAATGTCCTGCAGCTGCTTACTTAGTGTAGGTGTGGCCCACAGACAGTAGGTATCCATTCACACCAATTGAAAGGTTAACCTTTTGGCAGCTCCACCTCAGTCAATTTCCCAGCATTTTGCTTTAGAGTGATACAACATAAAGCCAGTAGAAAATATATATATACATAACAATTAATTCCCAATGTCAGCGAGCTCGATACCTGGTGCAGGCAGCAACAGGTAGAATCCTTACCCGATATTTAAATTCAGAAACACAAAGGATGCCGCACTCCAGAGACAGGTTTCAGTGTTGCTTTATTTTCACCACCACCAGTCGTGGTGAAAATAAAGCAACTCTGAAACCAATCATTGGAGTGCGGCATCCTTTGTGTTTCTGAATATATAGATAGAACTGTAGAACTGAGGCACAAGAAACCTAATAAAAAAATGCACAAAAAGGGGGCAGGGTAGAAACACCCTAACCCCCTAGGCCTGCTCAGGGGGTCCCACAAGGACCCCCAAATCCACAAAAAAGTATTTTAGCCCTTCTAGTGGGTTTCCTGTCCGTGGAAGGCTTTCCGCGTCTCCCACAGTAAAACAGTTTTTTTTTTAAAATTCTGGTTTGATGCACCGGACCATTAATTACTGCCCTCCCTGGTGACGTCCAATGGAAGTGCGCAGCACCATGGAGGTAGTGCTTACGTCGGCCATTAGCAGGCTCAAGCACGAAAATGGTTAAACAAACAAGATGCGTCAATTTTCTCCATGCAGTGAAGGCAATGTGTCAGCTTTGAAATCGGGTGCCACAGTCAAGAGGCGTTGTGTGATGCGCAGGATACTGCCATGCAGTTGAGGGGATGCATCAATCTTACCAAGCTGCAGCAACATCAATACGCTGCCGGATGTGCCAATCTCTGGAGGCAAAGTGCTGGTTCCGATGCAATACACCAATTTTACCCCTGCAACCGGGCCGATGAGATGGTACTGCTACACGCAGAAGATGCGTCAAAATCCATGTTGCAAGTATCTGGGCCACTTCCAGTAGCCAGGCAAGGGAGCAGGAGTAGGGCATTTGATATCCCTGAATCTCAAGCAACAGGAGGTAAGCCAACAAGCCCTGGGAGATCACTTGGAGTGAAGGCAGAATCCAGCTCGCCTTCAGAAGAGTCAGTGAGCAGCAGGAAGAAGGGCAACAAAGACAAAAGCAGGTCCTCCAGATCACCAGTCCAGTTGAGTCCTTTAAGAAGCACAACAGTTCTTCTGGCAGTGCTAAAGTTATAAGTTCTCCATCAATTATACCCAAGAGGGCCCTTGATGTGGAGGGTGACTTCAAAGCAGCTCCATAAAGTGCACAAGATCCCTTTTGACCCAGTTCTGTTTGCCTGGTTATCTGTGGGGGTAATCAGTCATTTGTGTGGGGGCATGACACTGCCTATTCAAGTGAAGAGTTAGGTTCTCCCTTCCATTATGCCAGACAAGGCCACCAGAATGCAGATGTATGTGGATGGGTACTCAGACACACCTTTTCTACCTGTGTTGTGACTGTCTAGAGGGATCAGTCTGAACCTGGAGCGCATAAGCCACCTTCCTCAGGCTCTGTATCGCCTACACCCAGTCTTCATCATCGAGCGGGCCCAGGTCACCCTCCCATGCTGTCCTCAGTATAGCCAGTAAGTCTGGCAAGTTAGTCAATATTTTCTTATACATTTATGATATTGCTTTCTCAAGTAATGAGTCAATCAACAGTATGTCCTCTAAGAGTGAGGCTTCCTCCAGACCTTCCTCTTCACAGATGTGACCCTGGAGGGCATGGCCCAACTGCAGGTATTTCAGCCACTCCCCCTTTCCCATGTTGTATTCGAGTTATAGAGTAGCAAAAGTAATGTATGCTTGACCTCTTGACCCAAACATGTATTGAAGATAGGTTGTTAGGCACACAGAGAAGTAAGTGTAGACAAATGACCACTTTCTAAAAGTGTAATTTCTAAAACAGCAATGTTAAGTCGAACCTCACCAGTGAGGAAGATTTATCATTAGCATTCCAAATATATGAATCATGAAAAAGCTACTTCTCTCTGATCTGGAATTATAGCTTACATGTATATTATGGAATTTCCAATGCTAGCCAAGTAGAGGGGTAGGTCGCACAGTAGTGAAAAATTAAGTTGTATGTTTGTTACTACCAGGACATGTACAGATTAAACACACATGCTCTTCCTTTTACCTACATGGCACCCTGCCCTTAGGTTTACTTAGGACCTATCTAAGGAGGGACTTCTATGTAATAGAAGGGAAGTTTGAGGCTTGGATAATAGTTATAAATGCCAAGTCGACGTGGCAGTAAGGTGCTTTACCAGGCACTGCAATGGCAGACCTGAAACAGGTTTGAAAGGCTACTTATGTGGGTGGCACAATCAGTGCTGCAGGCCCACTAGTAGTATTTGACTTTCAGGCCCGGGGTATATGTCATACCACCTTACAAGGGTCTTACTAGTAATACAAATATGCCAATCAGTTATACATCATTTTCACCATGTTAAAAGGAGAATCACAAGCACTTTAGCACTTTTTAGCAGTTGTAAAGGGCTTAGAGTTCTAAGGCCAACAAATAGAATCAGCAAAAACAGGATGTAAAAGTCAGAAGGATGACAGGTCTAACATAAATCCAGTCCATATTGTGTCTTTTCATTGTGGTACATGCAGTCTAGATTGCATACCAGGATGAATATCAGAACCTGGGTTTTATTATGTAATTAGTCATGGACCTAGGAAACTTGAGAGTAACTTGCTATAGTTGGTCCTTTTATGGTGACCAAAATACTGGAACAATGCGGATATTAGCCCGGCCATTACGCTGCTTCTACATTCTACCTAGCCCCAAATGAAAGCACCTGAGTCAATCCAGGTTTCCATTCCTTCCCATTGACCCATGACCCCAAAAGATACAGTAGCACAACAAGGAAGGATCAAATAGTTTATGATTAACATAAAATACCTTCTATAATGCCTCACTGGTATCCCAGACGTGCGGGCTGAAGTTCTTCCCAGGATTCTATCCAACAGTCAATGCAGCAGGTGCAGTTGTATCATTCATGAGGAGTGGATGCTTAATTTCAGTTGGAGGAAGTCAAGGTCACGACTTGAGCCACCTATTCATGGCTTTATTGGTAGATTATTTCTGTGGTGTAAAAAATTGCCAATAATACTGATCCGTTTCAGGCAGGCTGCCTAGTTCTCTATGTGGCACTCTTGTCAGGTTTGCTGGCCAGATGGTGGAGCACAACTTCATGTGAGATGGGGCTAACAGGACTGGGCAGCATGGCTGAGACAGAGTACTGCCTTTAGGTTAGGCATGAACAGCTCACCTTAATCTGAAGCTAGCCTCCAAAATGTAAAGCATTCGGGATAAACTCTGGTTGTCCCAGTGGTCCAGTCCAGCACTATTTATCAATAATGGGTGCTACTTGTTTATTATTGAGTGGACCGGTTTTGTGGAATTGTTCTGAAATGGGGTGTCACTCTCTTCCTACTACTATCTGGAAGCTATTCTCTTTCTGTTCTGACTACGACCTGTGGAACAGGGCAGAAAAAGACTGTAATGTCAATAGCATTGAAGGGATCTGACATTTTGGAGATTTTAGTCCTGACTGGATTTTTCAGGCTAATTTGAAGGGCCTACTAGAAGAGACATACAGGTAGATTCATCAAGCATTTTGCGAGCGCAAACGGTGCGAATCGCAAAATTCGGCCGTTTACGCCCGCAAAAATGGCATTTGAGTTTCATCAATGGGTCATGTACTCGCAATTCGAAATATCGCAAATAATTGCGATTTTTCAAATTGCGATCGCATTTAAGGAATCTCAATTAGAGATTCCTTCAATGCTATTCATGATCCATTTCTGAATTGCGAATTCGCTATTTTTGGCCGCTATTTACCGCGAAGTCTGACTTCGTGGTAAATAGCGAAAACTTAGAAAAATGTACTTTAGTGCATTTTTCTAAGTTGGATGTTACACACACACATGTCCTTTGGACATGTGTGTGCGCAACATCAGTCTACATTTTCATTTCAGGGGTGCTACATGGTGTCCTTTGGATACCCCTGGCACCCTTGAAATCGCATCCTTATTTGCGATTAGCAATTTGCTAATCGCAAATAAGGAACATGTAGAAATCGCAATTTTTTTGCGATTTCTACATTAATCCCGTTTTGCGAGTCTTTAATAGCGATTCCTTAATAATCGCTATTAAGGACTCATAGAACGGGACATTGATGAATCTTGGGGATAGTGGCTGAATACAGAAGAAGGGTGCTGCAAACCCAGATAATATGCCAGACAGGATTCCTTCATAAAGAGCACCTCAGCATTTACAAATTAAGGTATACTCTAAAAATGACCCTGCTGTATAATGTACATTTGGGTATTCTAGAAAAAGTACTAAAGGACTTCTCCAGTAAAGGTGTTCCGTGGGCTTGGTAGTCCATGCCTAAAGTTCCATTTATGGTGAGTTGATCAAAGGCATGTTTCGTGGCCATTAAGAAGGGATGCAGCCTCTAAGGGCCAGATACACAGAGGGTTTTACCATTTGCAAGCCCACCCGAATCATTAAATCACAGCTTTGCAAATGCTGACAATCTAATATTTTAGGCACCAAATGCATTTAGTGATTCAGAAAACTATTTCCAAATCACTAAATATGTTTAGAAATGGGTAGTGATTTGGTATTTTAACTGGGTGCGTTGCAGGCATCCCTTCCAAATACAGAGCCAGTATGCTATGTATCAATGTTTTGCAGCTGAAAACATTGATGTTTTACCGACACCTGCAAGGAGGTGGTAACCCATTCGCAAAACGTTCACATTACGATCATTTCCCTTTGTGGGTGTACAAAAAGGTTTGATTAGGAGGAGAGAGTGGTCCACCAGACCACTGTTAAAATACCCCTCACACACCAAAAGGACCCTTGGTGGCATGCTTCATCATCAGGGTCTTCCCGTCCCGTTGCGGGACGGGCGTGCTACGACCTACGACTGCGTGGGAAAACTGGTTTTTAACAATACTATACTACTTTGTAGAGAGGATATCATTCTTTTCTCCCTCAGTATCAATCGGCCTTCTGGGAATTCAAGGAGCTATGGGCCCAGAAGATGCCAAATGGGGGGCCAATATCCCCAGTGGAACGTAAAAAGAAAAAATATTGATAATTCCTCCCTCCCATTTGCCACTCACTGCCACGAACCTGCCAGACAGATTGGACCATGTACTCCCATGTCTGATGGGGAGCCTCTGCCTGCAAACCACTCCCATCCCCCAGAGGTCCCATGGTGTAGCCCACATGTGCTACCAGGGTGTAACGGTATCTATGTAGTGCCTGACAATGGTTACCATGGAGATGTGTTTCCTGCAGTTGGACAATATCTTGAGCATGTCTGCTAATGAATTGCATGACCACTTTTTGCTTTAGCTTACCACACTTTTTGCAGGGTCAGTAGAGCCTTGGGTCTGGCCATGGTGAAAGATTTCCCTTAATTTTCAACACAAACGGATCTCCATATACTCCCTCACCTTTAAAACACTCTCTGTAGATTGATTGTTGACTGTTCCACCTGCACCCTTCCTGAGAACTCTACTCTGCGCATATAGTGCCATAATAATAAAAATTGCTTTACTCAACTACCTACCCTGCTACCCTGCCAAATAGGTTGAGCATTCTCCAACTTCCCAACCTGCAGAGCGCCTGTCACCCCAACACTAGCACACCTCAATTACAAGAGAGGGTGTCTTGGCCACACTAAGGTAATCAAGAAAGAGAGAATACAATTGAATCAGACCCCTGTTGGAAAAATTATAGTTGGAAGTCCCCCCTTTTGAGTGGCTGAACTGGACATTGGCAATGTATTCAAAGTCTCAGTTTCCAGTTCAGTATCCATCTTGTTGCCATTTCTTTACTCCCGGGCCACTAACCCGGCTCTGATCTGGTCCTAGGCCCCAGTCTCCCTTTCCTTCGGGATGGCCGAGATCACTATTGTGTACCACCCTCATTTGTACCTTGTTCAGTCCCTGGGGCCTCATCCATCGCTTGCTGCTTAGACTGCTCCCCAGGCGTATCTTTGTCTGGTCGAATGTGGCCAAGTCCCTAGACTCCTGCCTCTGGTCCAGTCAGTTGTACGCCAACCCTGTAGATACTCCCACGCTTCCTCTGGAGACATAAAATGTCATGTCTTGCCCTCTGCTATTATTCATAGCTTTGCCAGGAAAAGCATCATATATTTGAGTCCACACTCCCTGAGCTCCTTTTTCACAACTTGGAAGCTGCTCCTCTAGCGCTGCACCTGTGGCATGAAATCAGGAAAAAGATGAATCTGCGTGTTTTCAAAGTGTGATAAAATTCAAGGCACTGTGTATGGTCCATAAGGCATTGCATGGGCTCGGGCTACAGGGCCTCCAGAAACCTTGTATCTGGTACGTCCCTCAACGAGATCTGAAAACTGCTAACACTTGTCTGGTCATCATTCCCAGGGTGAGGATGGCCAAGTGGGGTGGCAGAAGCCTCTCCCAACTGGCAGCCAAACTTTGGAACACCTTGCCTTCCTCAACCTAATAGGCTCTCTTTTTAGGAAGTCACTGCAAGCCTGGCTCTTTACCCCTATGTTAGACTTGGCCCTTTTGACAGGTTTATCACCAAATGTTTTGCCTTTTGCCTTCTATTTTTCGGACCCTGATTTTGTTGGCATTAGGATTCTGGACACTTTACCACTGCTGACTAATGGTAAAGCAGTACAGAATATAGTGTGCCCAGTAATTCAAGACTAACTGGATAATATGTAAAGAATAACATAAAAAACCGAAGAGCAAAAAGTTATTATGTAGCAAATGTTATTTAATCACACTGCCACATTGTGGAATACATTACATATATGTCAAAAATTCAAATTTCATATGTACAAAGGTGCCCAGCAGGAAATGGAAAGGAAGAGGGGTAAGTGAATTTGGTGAGGGTACGTGATCATGAGGAAAGCATGGAAAACAGTGGAATCATATGCCAAATTTAGAACAAATCAGGCTTTCAGTATCAAGCCAAGGGTACATGAATTATCCATAAAATATAGGTAGCTAGACCCCATTGGTGAAACACAATTAATATAGTCTCTGTTGTTTCCAAGGGCTGTCGTAAAGAAGGAGAAGTGTCAAAGTTTCGACCCCAAAGTTTTAACGCAGGCCGATTAACACCTTACACAGGGGTCTTCATCAGGACAGTGATGAAGGGAGGGTACCTGAAGTCAAAGTATAAAACACAATTGGTACAGAGGAAATAATTGTACCAACCACTTGTTAAGCCACAAGGGTCCACACATAATTACCAGGATACTGCAATGAGGACTCAAATAGGGGTTGAGGGCCAGTAAGCTCCTAAACGAAGAGTGCGACAACAACACCTAAAGGATACATACAAGGTGTTTAGATAAGGGACCATAGTAGCTCACGGGAATACTTAACAAATAGGGCGGTAGTGGGAATATAGCTACACTTACACATGACGTGAAACATTCTGCGTGTCCCTTCTGAAAATACACCATTCAAATAATCTAATTCTGGCCACAAGTGTCCCTGCTAGAGAGACTTCCAGTGATTACTATCTGAAAAAGGAAATATACAGGGAGGAGTCACTAACCAAACTAAACTATTAAAGCCAGTCAAGAAACCAAAGGAGAGTATGCCCATATATCTCTTTTACCTGATATGTATTGGAAATTTGTGGTGCAGGAGGCACCGTATCTGTAAAATAAATCTCTGTATAAATTGTGACAATGTTTGATTATCCATGATTGCATATGTGATTTACTGGTAAGTCCCTAGTGAAGTGCAGAGAGTGTGACTGGGCCTGTAAATCAAATGCTACTAGTTGTGCCACCCACATGAGTAGCCCTTTAAATGTATTTCAGACCTACCACTGTACTGCCTGCATGCACAGTTGTAAACTGTCATGCTGTCCTGAAAATTGCACAAACTTGCCAGGCTTAAACATTCCCTTTCCTTACATGCAAGGTACCCCTAACCTAGACCGAAGGTATCCCCATGGGCATGTTGCAGTGTATGTAAAAGGTAGGTGTTGGAAAATGAGGCAGTATCTGTGAGGTCTGCACAAATAACATGTCACATTTGTCCATCACTGGGAACCAAACACCCTATTGTAGAGCTTGACTCTCATAGGGTAGCGTTGCAGAGCAGTCTAAGGCTTACTCAAGAGAGGTGGCGTGGGCTAGAAATCTCCATTATAGGTGCGCAGATATAACACTCAATAATTGATTGCCAGTCTGTGCTTTGCTTTATAAAAGTAAGAGTACATTTATTAAACACACACTACTTAATACTGTGCACCAATTTAGAAATATACATAACCTGTTGTAATTACTTTGTGATATTACATAACATCTCCATCCCTCCCGCCGGGGGAGTAGGGTCTAGTGCCACCACTCCCATGTAGGGTTATCATCTTAGCCTCTAATGCAGTGGGTGGACACAAACTAGATTGAGGGCCTTGCCGACAGGCATCGTCTCAGTGGCGACCCACCCCATCATCTCAACAAGCATTAAAAATACACATTACATTGAAAAAAATCACAATGAATAAGAAATCACCTGGCATGTGATCGACCAACCTTCACTACCCATCAGGGGTGGAAATCTGCAAACCCTACTGAACAGAAGCAAATGTAAATGGATCACACGCTGTAATTCAGTAGACCAGGGGCTCAAAACCATTGATGAATGGAACAGTACAGTACAAATGTAACTCTGCACGCCAACCTTCTTGTATGGCCCTCTACCCCGCTGGCCATCAGCGCTCACTAGTGATGGCCCCAACACCATTGGTACATGACACAGTTCTATATCCCAACTACTCTGTACCCCAAACCGCTTGGGTGATCCTCCCTGTACCTTCTATCATCTCCTTCCTGCATACACCTTTCCCCACCTCCCCCGCCCCCTACATCAGATGACAGTATGGACTACCTGCCATCTGAGTCCCCCATATGATTTATCCAATCGCCACCATCTGCATTCAGAACTATGCTTTGTTGTCACTAATTACTGCCAAAATGTGTATTGTGATTGTGTTACGTTTACAAATGTTTTGAATTGACATATGATTTATCGTATTGACACCACTTGAATTCAGATTTATGCTTTGTTTTCACCGAGGACTGTTATTATGTGTTATTTAACTGTCCTACAATTATGATTGTTTTGAGGTGGCGCTGCACTTGTATCACGCCTGACCCTATTTGTCCATAACTAATTCTTCCATGGCCAACCGGACTGCGGCCCAGTCCTCTCTATTCTTTACCCATTCCCTCTCTGCCGGCTTTTCTCCCAGCACGCACCATTCCATGTATGCGTGTCCCTAACTACGCCCCGCCCATCGCCCCGGCTCCTGATGGGCTCTAGGACCTGTGACATGTATAGGTCCCGCCCCCTGGAGCACAGCATATCCACCGCTACTGGCTACTACCTCCACTCGACTTGCAGGACTAGACCGCACATGACAATGGTGGCCAGGACCTAATTTTCCTGTCTCTAGTGCCTCTGGATTCACTCCGTGGACCAATTACCCCGCCTCTCAGGTAATCTCACGACCACCTGGTCTGGATCTCCTTGATCTTGACGAGTGCCACGCCACCACACCCCGAGCCCCACAACCCTAAAACATGCTTCCTCACCTCAGGTACCCTCCCCGGGACACGTGCAGTGGATCGGGGACCAAACCATGCCTCCAATAACCTTTGCTCCCCAGGGAGCATATAACCACTTACAGCTTGCTGACGTCCATCCTGCCATCTCTCCAGGCATCCCCCAGTCCTAACTCGTGCTTCCCCCTCAATTAGGTACCCTCTCCGGGACACGCACGGTGTATCGGGGACCCAACCCTGCTACCTACCTTCTCAATCTCCACTGCGGTGGACCCAACGTGAGTTTACCCCTCTCCAGCGCGTTTTCAACTTTCATACGCCACCTATTTCGCTGACTTCCTTAACTAACCCCCTCCCCCTCCTCCCTTTCAGGACAACAGATTCCACATAGCAGACGCAACCTTACGAAGTACCGGATGTGTGATTCTTCCGCACACTGGCTTCATATTTCCCCATTCTGTGTGAGTCAAATCTCCCTCCTGCCAGCTCCCATATCCATTTTTCCCACCTCTCACTTGCCTTGACCATCTGGTTTTTATCCATAGGATTGCACATGCCCTGGAATTTCCTTTTCCACACCGCCACCCCACACACACGGATCCATTGACCGACCAGTGGACTTGATTGCCAGCCTCTCCTTTGCACCGGACAGGTAGGCTCCTCTCCTCCAACCTCATCCTCTTCCTTGCTTTTGCGCTACTTCCCTTTCCCCGTTCCCTCCCTCAACTCTGCCTTTCCTCTCCTATACAGCACCCTAAAAATTTGGCAACCAGGTCCTCAAGATGATCCTGACTAGGATCGAAATGCCGTCGACCAATCGTACAGCGCAACTCACACCGCATACTCAACCTTGGTTCATAAAATGTTATATATCTTCCAATCACTGAAAATAACTAAATCTATTGAACCATTGATTCTCGTATATATATTTTTTCAGCACCTTGTCACCATGTGTCTTTCGCTGTTTTCCCACGTGTCACCAGCGCCATCACTCATTGTATCACAAGCACAACGTGCACAAAGTTCTTTTGGGTTGCCTTCGCAATTTATGCCCACAGTGCTGCTATAACTGTTTTGTATAAACTGTAAATTTAAATATATGATGCCATGAGCACTTTTAAAAGAATATTGGGAGTCTCACCTTTTTGCTTCTGCCTTGTAATGTCGTGTACACACACAACACATGTATCTGCCTTCCTCATTGAATCCGGTTGAGACACTGTTGTCAATTACGGCAGTGGCTGGAAGCGCGAAAACAGGGAACAAGGAATGCCTCTCCGGTGAGACCTGCGGAATGAAGATCAAATGCACATTCGGGGTCCCAGAGATCCATGATACCGCTGGGTTTCCAAAGTAAAAGGGACAGGGCTGTGAGGGCGGTTGCAAATATCAGCCGGCGAGAGTTTAGCCCAAGCTCCACTGTCACTAGCTGTAGCATGGCCAGACTTGAGACTTCTCCTTCTGGCAGCATGAGTGGGGAATCTGAGACTGAACTTCCCGAGGTCACACCCCAACGGCAGACTTACTCATGTGAGATGGGTGCATGAAGTTGGGTGGGAGACGTCTGGTCTAGCACCAGGGATCAGCTTCTAATTGGGCTGAACTCTGGGAGAGGAGAGAAGGTGCCACCAGGCACGAACCATAGATGGGTGCTCCTCTGGTTGATACGGGCGGGGGTTTGGCTGGATCCTATGAGGTCAGTGCACGCCTTACCACGTTTAGTGATTAGTCAATTGTTGTACTAGTTTGGATGGGAGATAGTTTGCTGGTACCTGTCCTGGGGAGTTGGGGAGTTCTTTGGGGTTGGATTTTTTTTAATGGGTCAGGCATGTCACTAAGGAGGGGCAGGTGAGAAGATCATTGAGGTCCAAGATATGGGATCCACCGTAGGAATTAAATGAATAACATGTAATGTCAGGGGAATGCATACTATGACACGCTGACACAAGATTCATGCATTTTTGGTGAGAAGGGGAGTACAGATCGCTCTACTGCAGGAAACACACCTAACGCAGAATGAGGGGGCGGCACTGCAGCGTAGATGGAGGGGACAGTTTTTCTACACATCACACTCGGCCTTTGCCAGTGGCACATTGATCTGGATATGGCCAGGGGTTCAGTTTCAGAGCACTAGACAATTGATTTACCCGGATTGTAGATACGTGGTGGTAGCAGGACGCCTGGATGGCAGGGACATAGCACTAGGGAGCCTTTATACTCCCAATGTAGACCAAGCTGTTTTTTTTGCGCGCATCTCCGACAAGCTGGCACCTCTGTTGACAGGCTCAGTGCTGATGGAGCGACTTTAACTACATTGCTGATGTCGACCTAGATCGCTCTCATCTACCTCTCCTAGATGCCCCCATTCACAGACAGGGGATAGGGACTATTCATACTTCTCTGGGTTGCACGAGTTCATCCTGACTCAATCCCTTGCTCTCCAGATGTCCAAGGGGGATTATCCACAGTGAATATTTGACCAGAACGATCTCTGACCATAACCTGCTGCTAGTATTGCTGGATTGGATACGGGCAAAACCCGCCATTCCTACTTGGCGTCTGCAACCGGAGGCAATTGAAGATCCAGTTGTTTAAGAACACAAATGTATCTGCCATTGACGACTACTTCCTAGATAATACTGGCTCTGCATCGAACCTCCTTATCGAATGGAACGCATTCAATTCTGTGATTAGAGGGCGCTGTATTGGGGAGGTTGTGGGAGTCCGAAAGGTATTGACACAGGATGTGCTGGGGGCAGAGAATAGTCTCAGGGAACTGGAAAAGGAGAGACAAGAACGACCTGATAGGAAGGAAGACCTTCTTGCGGCATGGGAAGAACTGGCGACACAAGTGGAAAGGCTGCGCTCCTTTGTTTATAACGCATACACCAATTGAACCCAAGGAGAACGAGACAAGTTGGGGGTGCTGCTGGAGTGGTTGGTGAACCCAGCGCGTAGAGGGAGGCTGATTCTGGAGCTCTGAGATCAGGGAGAGTGGTGTATTATACTCAACAAGCCATCAACACACACTTTCTGAACTATTATACCACTCTTTATCAGAGTAGACTAGACCCTTGAGCTGCCAATGGAATGGGTTTTTTAGAGGAGACAGAGCTTCCCCAGATCGATAACGAGGCAACAGAGGAGCTTGGTAAAGACGTTCAGGTGGGAGAACTGCATAGCGCCATCAAGCATATGGCAAGGGACAAGACACCGGGGACAGATGGCCTTCCAGTAGAATTCTATTCTGAATTTGTAGAGATCCTGGCCCCACAACTGGTGGTATTATATAACAAAACACGTCGGGAGGGTTGTCTTCCTGTTTCCACGAGAGAGGCAATCATTGTACCTCTCCTCAAACCGGGTAAGCCGGCCTGGGATCGAACGGCATACAGGCCGCTTGCCATGCATAATCTGGAATATAAGATATTGAATCGAATCCTGGCTAGTCGGCTATTGGCCCACATGTTGACATTAGTTCACGTGGACCAAGCAGGATTTATCCCAACTAGGAACAAGTGATGAACGTACGGAGGCTACTGCGTATCTTGAGGGTGAACACTTATTGCAGGGAGGAGGCTTGTATTTTTACGGCCAACATCGAAAAGGCCTTTGATAGCCTAAAGTGGCCATATCTTTTCGGTGTCCTGAGGGCGTTTGGCTAGGGGAATGGATAGCGATCTTATACAACAACTCCACCACCAGGGTCAGAATACGAGGGCTAATTTCTGGTGCTTGCAAAGTGGGTAGGGGCATGAGGAAGGGCTGCCTGCTGTCGCCCCTGCTCTTTACGCTGGCATTGGAGCCGATGGCTGTTCATGCTAGGTCGGGCCGTCACTACCTGGGGCTGATGGTGGACGGACACTTACAACACATAGCGTTGTATGCCGACAATCTCCTTTTGTTTCTGGTTGACTCTGGGGAGGCCCTGCGGGGAGCTAAGGTACTTCTGCACCTTTTGGGAGAGGTTGCGGGGCTTCGCGTGAACTGGTCCAAATCCTGTCTTTTTCCCGCACACCCAGACAGGGATGTGATGCAGCCGGCAGAGGAGATCCCATGGGAAAGTAGATGCTTGCCTTACCTCGGAACCCAGATATACCTTGACCCTGATGACATGCTGGAGGGCACTATAGGGCGGGCTGTACATTCGGTCAAGAGCTGCTTTGAGTTTTGGGAAAAGCTCCCACTGTCGGTGGGGGGCAGGGTTGCCTTGGTGAAGATGGTCACACTGCCCAGGCTCCTTTATTTATTTCGGACGCTCCCGATATAGATCGCAACAAAAGTATTTGCGCAACTCAACACACTGGTTACTGGATCCTTGTGAGGTGTGGGGCGAAGCAGGGTGGCTCTGGTCACCATGCAGCGGCACGTATGGGAGGGGGGCTTTGCCTTGCCTGACTTTGAGGCCTACTACCACGCAGCTCAATTACAATGGTTCACCAAATGGGTGGCAAGCCAAACCCGACATCGGGAGGAACCTGATGGGCTGGACCCTCCCTTGATGCTACTCCCCCGGGTGCTCAACTACTTGACCATGGGAAATAGAATGGTCCCACCTGACCTGCAGGCGGTGCGCCAGTGTTGGAACCGACTGGCTAGGTGAGCGCGTGCGCGTAGCCCCTACGCTCTGGAGATTCCGCTGATGATGTGTGAGGCTTTACCTCATGGAGGGGACTGGGACAGGCTGTGGGACTGGGAAGATGTAGGGATCACTACTATAGGGGACCTGTTTGATGATGGTAACCTTCTACCTTTTAACAACCTATTGGAGCGCTACAACCTGCCACAGGGGGACTTTCTTCTTCATGCCGCACTGACAGCAGCCATTAGAAAACATTGGCATGAGGGGATGGCGAAATCTCAGACTTCTTTAGCCTGCCAATATGTTGTAACTGCGACAGGAACCTTTAAGGCGGTCACGTGCCTCTACAGGAGGATCACCTGTATCCTGACACAACCCCTGATGTCCCTGCGACTCAACTGGGAAGAGGATTTTGGGGGTACCCATTGAGGAGAAGGTATAGAGAGAGAGAAGATGACTGCAGAAAGAGACAACAGGTATGCAGAAAGAGTAAATAGGGGTGCGGAAAGAATCAAGAGAGGTGCAGAAAGAGGCTATAGAAGTGCAGAAAGAGGTAAGTGAGGTACAGAAGGATGCAAGAGAACTGCAGAAAGAGGCAAGAGAGTTATAGAAAAAGGCAAAAGGGGTGCAGAAATAGAGAACATTTGTGCAGACAGAGGCAAGAGAGGTGCAGGAGGAGGTATACAGAAAGAGGCAAGAGGGATGCAGAAATGTGCAAAAGATGTATGGAAAGAAGCAGGATCAGTGCAGAAAGAACCAACAGAGTTGCAAAAAGAGGCAAGAGGGATGCACAAATAAGTAGGAGAGGTGCACAAATTGGAAAGACAAGTACAAAAAGAGGCAGGAGGGATGCAGAAAGAAGGAAGCGAGGTGCAAAAAGAAGCAACAGTGATGCTGAAAGATGTATGAAGGGTACAGAAAGAGCAAGGGAAGTACAGAAAGAAGCAACAGAGATACATTACGAGGCAAGAGAGGTGCAGAAACAGGTAGAAAAGGTGCAGAAAGAGGGAACAAGTGTACAAAAAGAGGCACTGTAGGTACAGAAAGAGGGAAGAGGGAGGCAAAAAGTAGCAAGAGAGGAGTAGAAAGGTAATAGAAGTGCAGAAAGAGGCAAGTGGGGTGCAGAAGGAGACCAGAGAACTACAGTAAGAGGGAAGAGAGTTGCAGAAACAGGCAATTGAGGTACAGAAAGAGGCAACAGAGGTACATTAAGACAAAGAGAAGTGCAGAAACAAGAAAGAGAAGTGTAGAAAGAGGCAAGAAAATTGCTGAAAGACGCAACAGAGGTATAGAAATAAGCAAGAGAAGTGGAGAAAGAGGCAATTAAGGTGCAGAAAGAAGGAAGAGTAGTGCAGAAAGAACCAACAGAGGTGTATAAAGAGGCAAGAGGGGTACAGAAAAAGTAGGAGAGGTGCACAAAGAGGCAAGGCAAGTACAGAAAGAGGCAGGAGGGGTGAAGAAAGAAGGAAGGGAAGTGCAGAAAGAAGCAACAGAGGTACATAAGGAGGCATGAGAGGTTCAGAAACAGGCAGTACAGGTGCAGACAGAGGGAACAGGGATGCAGAAATATGCAAGAGAGGTGCAGAAAGAAAAAAAGGGATGCATAAAGAGGTAAGAGAGGTGCAAATAATGGCGAGAGAACAGCAGAAAGAGGGAAGAGGGATGCAAAAATGAGAAGAATGGTACAGAAAGAATAGAAGTACAGAATGAAACAAAAGAGGTACAGAAAGAGGGAAGACAAGTGCAGAAAGAGACAACATGGTTGCAAGAAAGAGACAACAGGGGTACAGAAAGAAGCAAGAGAGGGGCAGAAAGAGGCAATAGAAGTACAGAAAGAGGGAAGTAATGTACAGAAGGAGGCAAGAGAACTGCGGAAAGAGGCAAGAGAGTTGCAGAAACAGGCAAAAGAGATATAGAAAGAGGGAACAGGTGTGCAGGCAGAGGCAAGAGAGGTGCAGAAAGAAGGAAGAAGGGTACAGAAAGAGGCAAGAGGGTGTCAAAGCCCAGCTCACCTGAGTTTCTGTTCAGTTCTGATGGAGGTTGAAGACAGTCCGACCCCACCCTGAAACTGCTTGTTCCAGCACACTAGTTTTAAACAGTGCACTAAGAACCAGAAGATCAAGGGAAGGGGGGAAGTAGATAACATAAAAAAAGAGAGACAGCACCGTTCTTGCGTTTCCACTGTAGAAGTGCTGCTAAAATCTGTGGCCCTCTCTGACTTCTGTAGAAACTAGTGCCTAATGAAACATAAACAAAGAACAGATAAGTGTAACCTATCCCTAAATGTGTTCCTGACTAACCCTTAATCTATTTAGAAATTCTCTTCTAAAAGTACCACTTGGATCCTGGTCTTTAGCTTCCAGGTTTGGAATGTGTTACTGTTCTGGGATGGGCTTTCTATTACTGTAAAACTTCTGTAAAATCAAACGAATATCATTATCAGAATTACCAACATCTAACATTCACCTTAATATAACTAAAGCCTAAGTTCTTAATAGCAAACTCACTTTTCACACATTTCCAGACTTTTTATAAAAACAAATACTGTACTTTTACATCAAAATACAGCAGGTAATTCGTGCAAGTCCCTGATTTACTGTTTGCCTTGCTGTCAATGGTTTCCTCTGTTCGATTCTTAAAAGGTTCCATGTAAAACAATGTTTATTTCACAAAGTTCCACTAAGTATTCTTGTAACAAATGGTTTGAACCACAAAGTTCGTGGGAGATATCTTGTTCCAAATTGTCTTTACATGAATCCAGAAATCGCGGACAAAGTTCTTTCAGGTAATAAAATGTTTTGCACTTACTTGTTGCTATAAAGGGATACTGATGAGTCTAACCTTGTCCTCTTTCTCTTTTGCAGGTCGATTGCAGTGCACAGAAGAGGGGCTGAGGCAAGAAGGAGCCGGAAACCGGAAGAAGGAAGAGCCAGCAGCCGCGCCCGTTGAAGCCAATGAAGGTCTGGAGAGAGCAGGAGTGCCAGCGCCGAAGGAACTGTTCTCAGGTAAGTGGGAGGTAGACGAGCACAAGCACTGGCTGAGACTCAGGGGCTGCCTTTTATAGACAGGGCTGGGTGTGGTTCGAAGATCTGGGTGTGGTTCAAAGAACTGGGTGTGGTTCTCACAAGCAGGTGTGCAGAGCTTCAGTTATTATGCTAATGAGTTGAAGTAACACATGGCCTAGGGAGGAGTGCTCTAAATAAGCCTTGGTAAAAGCAAGGTCCAATGTGCAAACAAGACAGCAATGTCCAAACTTGTGAATACATTGAGCAACATACACAGAAGTCTTAGGGAGGGGCTGCGATAACAAGAAAGGCTTTCAATAGTATGTTTAAAGAGAGCTATTACAGAGACCAATGCATAGTATGTTTAAAGAGAGCGATTACAGAGACCACTAGTGCAATGAGAGGGGACATGTTCTTTGCTGTGCACAAACCCTAACAGAGGGATGCAGAAGTTTGCAAAAGAGGTGCAGAAAGAAGCAAGAGCAGTACATAAAGATCCAACAGAGGTGTAAAAAGAGGTCAGAGCGGTGCATAAATGAGTAGGAGAGGTGCACAAAGAGGCAGGACAAGTACAAAAAGAGGTAGGAGGGGTGCAGAAAGAAGGAAGAGTAGTGCAGAAAGAAGCAACAGAGGTGATGAAAGAGTCAAGAAAGGTGCAGAAAGAGCAATAAAAGTACAGAAAGATGCAACAGAGGTACAGAAAGAGACAAGAGAGGTGCAGAAACAGGTAGAAAGGGTACAGAAAGAGGTAACAAGGATATAAAAAGAGGCAAGACAGATACAGAAAGAGGGAAGGGGTGCAGAAAGAGGCAAAAGGGGTGCAGAACGATACAAGTGAGGTGCAGAATGAGGCAATAGAGGTGCAGGAAGACCAAGAGAAGTGCATAAACAAGAGAAGTACAGAACGATGCAAGAGAATTACAGGAAGAAGCAACAAAGGTGTAGAAAGAAGCAAGAGAAGTGCAGAAAGATGCAAGTGAGATATAGAAAGTAGCAAGAGCCGTGCAGAAACAACCAATAGAGGTGCAAAAAGAGGCAAGAAAGGTATGTAAGGTGGCAGGAGTGGTACAGAAAGAAGGAAGAGAAGTGCAGAAAGGTTAGAGAATTGCTGAAAGAGGCGCAAAGGAAGCAGGAAGAGCAAGAAAAGTGCACACAGAAGCAGCAGACGTACAGGAAGAGGCAAGGGAGGTACAGAAACAGGCAGGAGAAGGTGCAGAAAGAGAAAACGGGTGCAGAAAGACACAAGAGGGGTACAAAAAGAGAGAAAAGGGATGCAAAAAGAGGCAAGAGGGGTGCAGTAAGATGAAAGTGAGGTGTATTAAGAGGCAACAGAATTGCTGAAAGAAGTAACAGAGGTGTGGAAAGAAGCAAGTGAAGTACAGAAAGAGGCTAGTGATGTGTAGAAAGAGACACGAGAGGTTCAGGGAATGACAAGAAAACAGCAGAAAGAGGTAAGAGGGATGCATGAACATGCAAGAGAGGTACAGAAAGGCAATAGAAATGCAGAAAGAGGTAAGTGGGGTATGGAAGGAGGCAAGAGAACTGCAGAAAGAGGCAATAAAGTTGCAGAAACAAGCCAAAGGGGTGCAGAAAGAAGGAAAAGGTGTGCAGAGAGAGGAAAGAGAGGTGCAGAAAGAGGGAAGAGAGGGACAGCAAGAAGCAAGAGGGATGCATACATTTATAAAAGATGTGAAAAAGAAGGAAGAACAGTTTAGAAAGAACCAACAGAGGTGCAAAAAGAGGCAAGGGGGTGCAGAAATAAGCAGGGGAGGTGCACAAAGAGGCAAGACAAGTACAGAAAGGGGCGGCAGGGGTGCAGAAAGAAGGAAGTAAAGTGCAGAAGAAGCAACAGAGGTACATAAACACGTAGAAAATGTACAGAAAGAGAGTACAAGGTTGCAAAAAGAGGTAAGATATGTGCAAAAAGAGGGAAGAGGGGTATAGAAAGTGGCAAGCAGGATATAGAAAGAAGCAAGTGAGGTGCCGAAAGAGGCAACAGAGGTGCAGAAAGACACAGGAGAAGTACAGAAACAAGCAAGAGAAGTGCAGGAAGAGGGATGCAAAAAAGGGAAGAAGCGTGCAGAAAGAAGCAAGAGAGGTGCAGAAAGAAGCAAGAGAAGTGCAGAAAGAAGCAAGAGCAGTACAGAAAGAGTGAAGAGGAGTGCAGAAAGAGAAAACAGGGGTGCAAAAAGAGCCAACAGGGGTGCAGAAAGAGTCAAGAGAGATGCAGAAAGAAGCAATAAAAGTGCTGAAATAAGCAGCTGCGGTCCAGACGGAGGCAAGAGAACTGTAGAAAGAGGCAAGAGAGTTGCAGAAACAGGCAGCAAAAGTGGTGCAGAAAGAGGGAACAGTTGTGAATAAAGAGACAATAGGTGTGCAGAAAGAGACAACAGGTGTGTCGAAAGAATCAAGAGAGATGCAGAAAGGGGCAATAGAAGTGCGGAAAGAGGCAGGTGAGATATAGAAGAGGCAAGAGAACTGCAGAAGAGGCAAGAGAGTTGCAGAAATAGGCAAAAGAGGTGCAGAAAGAGGGAACAGGTGTGTAGAAAGAGACAATAGGTGTGCGGGAAAGAGACAACAGGGGTGCATAAAGAATCAAGAGAGATGCAGAAAGGGGCAATAGTAGTGCAGAAAGAGCCAACTGAGGTGAAGAAGGAGGCAAGAGAACTGCAGAAACAGGCAAAAGAGGTGCAGAAAGAGGGAATAGGGGTACAGAAAGAGGCAAGAGGGATGTAGAATTTTGCAAATGCGGTGCAGAAAGAAGCTAGAGCAGTGCAAAAAGAACCAACAGAGGTACAAAAAGAGGCAAGAGGGATGCAGAAATAAGTAGGAGAGGTGCACAAAGACGAAAGACAAGTACAGAAAGAGGTAGGAGGGGTGCTGAAAGACGGAAGAGAAGTGCAGAAAGAAGTAACAGAGGTGCTGAAAGAGGTGTGAAGGGTGCAGGAAGAGCTAGAGAAGTACAGAAAGAAGCAACAGAGGTAGAGAAAGAGGCATGAGACGTGCAGAAATAGATAGGAAAGGTGCAGAAAGAGGGACCAAGTGTGCAAAAAGAGGCACTAGAGGTGCAGAAAGAGGGAAGAGGGAGGCAAAAAGTAGCAAGAGAGGTGCAGAAAGGTATTAGAAGTGCATACAGAGGCAGGTGGGGTGCAAAGGGAGACAAGAGACCTACAAAAAGAGGGAAGAGAGTTGCAGAAATAGGCAAAAGGGGTACAGAAAGACAAAAGAGAATTGCAAAAACAAGCAAGAATAGTGCAGAAACAGGCAAGATAATTGCTGAAAGAAGCAGCAGAGATGTAGAAAGAAGCAAGAGAAGTGCAGAAAGAGGCAAGAGTGGTACAGAAAGAAGGAAGAGAAGTACAGAAAGAGAATTGCTGAAAGAAGCTACAGAGTTGTAGAAAGAAGCAAAAAAAGTACAGAAAGAGGCAAGTAGGGTGCAGAAAGAAGCAAGAGCAGGGCAGAAAGAACATGGAGGTGTAAAAAGAGGCAAGAGGGGTACAGAAAGAGGTAGGAGAGATGCACAAAGTGTCAAGAAATGTACAGAAAGAGACAGGAGGGGTACATAAAGAAGGGAGAGAAGTGCAGAAAGAGGCAACAGAGTTATAGAAAGAAGCTATAGAAGTGCAGAAAGAGGCAAGTAAGGTGCAGGAAGAAGCAAGATCAGTGCAGAAAGAACCAACAGAGGTGCAAAAAGTGGCAAGAGGGGTATAGTAGAGGTGCACAAAGAGACAAGACAAGTACAGAAAGAGGCAGGAGGGGTGCAGAAAGAGGCAACAGATGTGCAGAAAGAAGCAAGAGAGGTGCAGAAATAAGGAAGAAAAGTGCAGGAAGAGGCACGAGAAGTGCTGAAAGAAGCAACAAAGGTGTGGAAAGAAGCAAGAGAAGTGCAAAAAGAGACACGTGAGGTGCAGAAAATGGCAAGAAAACAGCAGAAAGTGGCAAGAGGGATGCAAAAAAGTGAAGAAGGGTGCAGAAAAAGGCAACTGAGGTGCAGATGGAGGCAAGAGAACTGCAAAAGGAGGCAAGAGAAATGTAGAAGCAGACAACAGCTATGCAGAAAGAGGGAACAGGTGTTCAGACAGAGGCAAGAGAAGAACAGAAAGAGGGAAGAGGGGTGCAGAATGAGCCACCAGAGGTGCAAAAAGAGACAAGAGTGTTGCAGAAGAAAGGTAAGAGAGGTACACAAAGATGCCAGACAAGTACAGAAAGAGGCAGGAGGGGTGCAGAAAAAAGGAAGAGAAGTGCAGAAAGAAGCAACAGATGTGCTGAAAGAGGCGCAAAGGGTGCAGAACGAGCAAGAGAAGTACAGAAAGAGGAAGGAGAGGTACACAAAGAGGCAACAGAGGTACAGAAAGAGGCAAGAGAGGTGTATACACAGGCAGGAAAGGTACAGAAAGGGAAAAAAGGGGTGCAAAAAGAGGCAATAGCTGTGCAGAAAGAAGCAAGTGAGGTGCAGAAATAGGCAACAGAAGTACAGAAAGATGCAAGAGATGTGCAGAAACAAGCTAGAGAAGTTCAGAAAAAGGCAAAAGAATTGATGTAAGAAGCAACATAAATGTGGAAAGAAGCAAGAGAAGTGCGGAAAGAGGCTAATGTGGTGTAGAAACAGGCAAGAGAGGTGCAGAAAATGGCAAGAGAACAGCGGAAAGAAGCAAGAGTGGTACAGAAATAACCAACAGAGGTTCAAAAAGAGGCAAGAGGGGTACAAAAATAAGTAAGAGAAGTGCACAAAGAGGCCAGACAAGTACAGAAAGAGGATGAAGGGGTGTAGAAAGAGGCAGAGAGGTGCAGAAACAGGTAGGAAAAGTACAGAAAGCGGGAACAAGGGTATAAAAAGAGGCAATAGGGAAGAGGAGTGCAGAAAGAGGCAAGAGGAGTACAGAAAGAAGCAAGTGAGGTGCAGAAAGAGGCAAAGTTATTGATGAAAGAAGCAACAGAGGTGTGGAAAGAAGCAAGAGAAGTGTGGAAAGTGGAAAGTGGGAAGTGAGGTGCAGAAAGAGGCAAGAGAGGTGCAGAAAATGGTAAGAGAACAGCAGAAAGAGGCAAAAGCGATGCAAAAAATGGGAAGAAGGGTGCAGAAAGAAGCAAGAGAGGTACAGAAAGAAGCAAGAGAGGTACAGAAATAGGGAAGACAAGTGCAGAAATAGACAACTGGGGTGCTGAAAGAGACAACAGGTGTGCAGAAAAAGGCAATAAAAGTATAGAAAGAGGCAAGTGAGATGCAGAAGGAGGAAAGAAAACTACAGAAACAGGCAAGAGAGTTGCAGATCAGGCAAAGGGATGCAGAAATAGGATACAGGTGTGCAGCCAGAGGCAAGAGAGGTGCAGAAAAAAGGAGGAGGGGTACAGAAAGAGGTAAGAGGGATGCCAAAATTAGCAAAAGAGGTGCAGAAAGAAGTTAGAGCAGTGCAGAAAAAAACAACAGAGGTGCAGAAAGAAGTTAGAGCAGTGCAGAAAAAACAACTGAGGTGTAGAAAGAGGCAAGAGGAGTGCAGAAAGTGGTAGGAGCTGTGCACAAATAGGCAAGAGGGATACAGGAAGAGGTAAGAGGGGTACAGAAAGAAGCAAGAGAAGTGCAGAAAGAAGCAACAAAGGTGCTGACAGATACAAGAAGGGTGCAGAAAGAGGCAAGAGAAGCATAGAAAGAGGCACGAAAAATGCAGAAAGAAGAGAGTGAGGTTGAGAAAGAGTCAAGAGAACAGTAGAAAGTGGCAAGTGAGTGCAGAAAGATGCATGAGAGGTATAGAAAGAGGAAAGATAAGTATAGAAAGAGGCAAGAGAAGTACAGAATGGTGCACTTGAGGTGTAGACAAAGGCAAGAGAGGTACAGAAAGAGGCTCAAGAAGTGCAGATAGAGACAAGAAAAAAGTGCAGAAAGAAGCAAGAGAGGTGCAGAAAAAAGAGAGTGAGGTGCAAAAAGAGGCAGGTGAGGTGCAGACAGAGGCAATAGAGGTACAGAAACAGGCAGGGGAACTGCAGAAACAGGCAAGAGAAATTCACAAAGAGGCAAGAGAGGAGCACAAAGAGGCCGGAAAGTTGCAGTATCAAGCAGAAGGGGTACAGAAAGAGGGAACAGGTTTGTAGACAGAGGCTAGAGAGGTACAGAAAGAGCAAAGAGGGGTACAGAAAGAGCCAAGAGGGATGCAGAAATTTGCAAAAGATGTGCAGCTAGAAGCAAGAGCAGTGCAGAAACAACCAACAGAGCTGAAAAAGAGGTACAGAAAGTGGCAGGAGGAGTACAGAAAAAAGGAAGATACGTGTAGAAAGAAGCAACAGAGGTGCTGAAAGAGTTGTGAAGGTTGCAGAAAGAGCAAGATAAGTACAGAAAGAAGCAACAGAGGTACAGAAGGAGGCAAGAGAGGTACAGAAACAGGTAGGAAAGGTCCTTAAATAGGGAACGAGGGCGCAAAAAGAGGCAAGAGAGGTTCAGAAAGAAGCAAGTGAGGTGCAGAAGGAGGCAAGAGAGGAGCAGAAAGAAGCTAGAGAGATGCAGAAGCAGACAAAAGGTGTACAGTGAGATCGAACAGGTATGAGACGGAGGCAAGAGAGGTACAGAAAGAGGGAAGACGGGCATAGAAAGAAACACGAGGGATACTAAAATTTGCAAAAGAGGTACGGAAAGAAGCAAGAGCAGTACCGAAACAACCAACAGAGGTGAAAAAGAAGCACGAGGGGTAGAGAAATAGGTAGGAGAGGTTCACAAAGAGGTACGAAAAGTGCAGAAAGAGGCAGAAGGGGTACAGAAGGAAGGAAGCAAAGTGCAGAAAGAAGCAACAGATGAACAGAAAGAGGCAATAGAGGTGCAGAAACAGGCAGGGAAGTTCCTTAAAGAGGGAACAAGGGTGCAAAAAGGGGCAAGAGAGGTACAGAAAGAGGGAAGCAGGGTGCAGAAAGAGGCAAGAGGGGTACAGGAAGAAGCAAGTGAGGTGCAGAAAGAGGCAATCGGGGTGCACAAAGACACAAGAGAAGTACACAAACAAGCAAGAGAAGTGCAGAAACAGGCAAGAAAATTGCTGAAAGAAACAACAGAGGTGTAGAAAGAGTCAAGAGAAGTGCAGAAAGAGACAGTCAGGTGCAGAATGAAGTAAGCACAGTGCAGAAAGAACCAACAGAGGTGCAAAAAGAGGCAATGGAGGTACAGAAGGAGGTAGGAGAGTTGCACAAAGAGACAAGAAAGGTAAAGAAAGAGGCAGGAGCGATGCAGAAAGAAGGAAGAGAAGTGCAGAAATATGCAACAGAGGTGCTAAAAGCGACGAGAAGGGTGCCGAATGAGCAAGAGAAATGCAGAAAGAAGCAAAAGGGGTACAGTAAGAGGCAAGAGAGGTGCAGAAACAGGCAGGAAAGGTGCAGAAAGAGGGAACAAGGGTACAGAAAGATGGAAGAAAAGTACAGAAAGAGAGAAAAGGGGTGCAAAAAGAGGCAAGAGGGGTGCAGAAAGAAGCAGCAAAGGTGCAGAAAGACGTAAAAAGGTGCAGAAACAAACAAGAGAAGTTCAGAAATAGGCTAGAGAGATGCAGAAGCAGACAGAAGGTGTACAGTGAGATCGAACAGGTGTGAGACAGATGCAAGAGAGGTACAGAAAGAGGGAAGACGGGTACAGAAAGATGCACGAGGGATACTAAAATTTGCAAAAGAGGGACGGAAAGAAGCAAGAGCAGTACCAAAACAACCAACAGTGGTGAAAAAGAAGCACGAGAAATAGGTAGGAGAGGTTCACAAAGAGGTAGGAAAAGTGCAGAAAGAGGCAGAAGGGGTACAGACGGACGGAAGCAAAGTGCAGAAAGAAGCAACACACAAACAGAAAGAGGCAATAGAGGTGCAGAAACAGGCAGGGAAGTCCCTTAAAGAGGGAACAAGGGTGCAAAAAGGGGCAAGAGAGGTACAGAAAGAGGGAAGCAGGATGCAGAAAGAGGCAAGAGGGGTGCAGAAAGAAGCAAGTGAGGTGCAGAAAGAGGCAATGGGGTGCACAAAGACACAAGAGAAGTACACAAGCAAGCAAGAGAAGTGCAGAAACAGGCAAGAAAATTGCTGAAAGAAACAACAGAGGAGTAGAAAGAAGCAAGAGAAGTGCAGAAAGAGACAGTCAGGTGCAGAAGGAAGCAAGCACAGTGCAGAAAAAACAAACAGAGGTGCAAAAAGAGGCAATGGAGGTACAGAAGGAGGTACAAGAGTTGCACAAAGAGGCAAGAAAGGTACAGAAAGAGGCAGGAGGGATGCAGAAAGAAGGAAGAGAAGTGCAGAAAGACGCAACAGAGGTGCCAAAAGTCACGAGAAGGGTGCCGAATGAGCAAGATAAATGCAGGAAGAAGCAAAAGAGGTACAGTAAGAGGCAAGAGAGGTGCAGAAACAGGCAGGAAAGGTGCAAAAAGAGGGAACAAGGGTACAGAAAGATGCAAGAGAAGTACAGAAATGGAGAAAAGGGGTGCAAAAAGAGGCAAGAGGGGTACAGAAAGAGGGAAGCAGGATACAGAAAGAGGCAAAAGGGTTACAGAAAGAGGCAAGAGGGGTGCAGAAAGAAGGAAGAGAAGTGCAGAAAGAAGCAACAGAGGTGCTGAAAGAGACAAAAAGGGTACTGAAAGAGGCAATAGAAATGCAGAAAGAGACACGAGAGATGCAGAAAGAAGGAAGAGAAGTGCAGAAAGACGCAACAGAGGTGCAAAAAGTCGCGAGAAGGGTGCCGAATGAGCAAGATAAATGCAGAAAGAAGCAAAAGAGGTACTGTAGGAGGCAAGAGAGGTGCAGAAACAGGCAGGAAAGGTGCAGAAAGAGGGAACACAGGTTTCAGAAAGATGCAAGAGAAGTACAGAAATGGAGAAAAGGGGTGCAAAAAGAGGCAAGAGGGGTGCAGAAAGAAGCAAGCGAGTTGCAGAAAGAAGCAGCAAAGGTGCAGAAAGACGTAATAGAGGTGCAGAAACAAACAAGAGAAGTACAGAAAGAGACAAAAAAATTGATGAAAGAAGCAACAGAGCTGTGGAAAGAAGCAAGAGAAGTGCAGAAAGAGGAAAGTGAGGTGCAGTAATTGGGCAATAGAGGTGCAGAAAATGGCAGGAAAAGTGCAGAAAGAAGCAAGCGAGATACAGAAAGAGGGAAGACAAGTGCAGAAATAGACAACGTAGGTGCACAAACAGACAACAGGGGTGCAGAAAGGAGCAAGAGAGGTGCAGGAACAGGCAGTGCAAGTGCTGAAAGAGGCAAGTGAGATGCAGAAGGAGGCAAGACAACTGCAGAAAGAGGAAAGAGAGTTGCAGAAACAGGCAAAAGGGGGGCAGAAAAAGAGTACAGGTGTGCAGACAGAGGCAAGAGAGGTACAGAAAGAGGGATGAGGGGTGCAGAAAGAGGCAAGAGGGATGCAGACATTTGCAAAATAGGTACAGAAAGAAGCAAGAGCAGTGCAGAAAGAACCAACAGAAATGCAGAAAGAGGCAAGTGGGGTGCAGAAAGTGGTAGGAGCGGTGCACAAAGAGGCAAGAGGGTTACAGAAAGAGGCAATAGGGGTGCAGAAAGAAGGAAGAGAAGTGCAGAAAGAAGTAACAGAGGTGCTGAAAGAGACAAGAAGGGTACAGAAATAGGCAATAGAAATGCAGAAAGAGGCAAGAGAGATGCAGAAAGAAGCAATTGAGGTGCAGGAAGAGGCAATAAAGGTGCAGAAACAGGCAGGGAAGTTCCTTAAAGAGGGAACAAGGGTGCAAAAAGGGACAAGAGTGGTACAGAAAGAAGGAAGCAGGGTGCAGAAAGAGGCAAGAGGGGTGCAGAAAGAAGCAAGTGAGGTGCAGAAAGAGGCAACAGGGGTGCACAAAGACACAAGAGAAGTACACAAACAAGCAAGAGAAGTTCAGAAACAGGCAAGAAAATTGCTGAAAGAAACAACGGAGGTGTAGAAAGAGGCAAGAGAAGTGCAGAAAGAGACAGACAGGTGCAGAAGGAAGCAAGCACAGTGCAGAAAGAACCAACAGAGGTGCAAAAAGAGGCAATGGAGGTACAGAAGGAGGTAGGAGAGTTGCACAAGGAGGCAAGAAAGGTACAGAAAGAGGCAGGAGGGATGCAGAAAGAAGGAAGAGAAGTACAGAAAGACACAACAGAGGTGCTAAAAGCGGCGCGGAGGGTGCCAAATGAGCAAGAGAAATACAGAAAGAAGCAAGAGAGGTACAGTAAAAGGAGAGAGAGGTGCAGAAACGGGCAGGAAAGGTGCAAAAAGAGGGAACAAGGGTACAGAAAGATGCAAGAGCAGTACAGAAAGAGTGAAAAGGGGTGCAAAAAGAGGCAAGAGGGGTGCAGAAAGAAGCAAGTGAGGTGCAGAAAGAAGCAGCAAAGGTGCAGAAAGACATAATAGAGGTGCAGAAACAAACAAGAGAAGTTCAGAAAGAGGTAAAACAATTGATGAAAGAAGCAACAGACGTGTGGAAAGAAGCAAGAGAAGTGCAGAAAGAGGAAAGTGAGGTGCAGAAATTGGGCAAGAGAGGTGCAGAAAATGGCAAGAGAAGTGCAGAAAGAATCAAGCCAGATACAGAAAGAGGGAAGACAAGTGCAGAAATAGACAACATAGGTGCACAAAGAGACAACAGGGGTGCAGAAAGAAGCAAGAGAGGTGCAGGAACAGGCAATGCAAGTGCTGAAAGAAGTAAGTGAGATGCAGAAGGAGGCAAGACAACTGCGGAAAGAGGCAAGAGAGTTGCAGAAACAGGCAAAAGGGGGGCAGAAAGAGAGTACAGGTGCGCAGACAGAGGCAAGAAAGGTTCAGAAAGAGGGATGAGGGGTAAAGAAGGAGGCAAAAGGGATGCAGACATTTTCAAAAGAGGTGCAGAAAGAAGTAAGAGCAGTGCAGAAAGAACCAACAGAGGTGCAGAAAGAGGCAAGTGGGGTGCAGAAAGTGGTAGGAGCGGTGCACAAAGAGGCAAGAGGGTTACAGAAAGAGGCAAGAGGGGTGCAGAAAGAAGGAAGAGAAGTGCAGAAAGAAGCAACAGAGGTGCTGAAAGAGACAAGAAGGGTACAGAAAGAGGCAATAGAAATGCAGAAAGATACAAGAGAGATGCAGAAAGAAGGAAGAGAAGTGCAGAAAGACGCAACAGAGGTGCTAAAAGTCGCGAGAAGGGTGCCGAATGAGCAAGATAAATGCAGAAAGAAGCAAAAGAGGTAGGGTAAGAGGCAAGAGAGGTGCAGAAACAGGCAGGAAAGGTGCAGAAAGAGGGAACACGGGTACAAAAAGATGCAAGAGAAGTACAGAAATGGAGAAAAGGGTAGCAAAAAGAGGCAAGAGGGGTGCAGAAAGAAGCAAGCGAGGTACAGAAAGAAGCAGCAAAGGTGCAGAAAGACGTAATAGAGGTGCAGAAACAAACAAGAGAAGTACAGAAAGAGGCAAAAGAATTGATGAAAGGAGCAACAGAGGTGTGGAAAGAAGCAAGAGAAGTGCAGAAAGAGGAAAGTGAGGTGCAGTAATTGAGCAAGAGAGGTGCAGAAAATGGCAGGAGAAGTGCAGAAAGAAGCAAGTGAGATACAGAAAGAGGGAAGACAAGTGCAGAAATAGACAACGTAGGTGCACAAAGAGACAACAGGGGTGCAGAAAGGAGCAAGAGAGGTGCAGGAACAGGCAATGCAAGTGCTGAAAGAGGCAAGTGAGATGCAGAAGGAGGCAAGACAACTGCAGAAAGAGGAAAGAGAGTTGCAGAAACAGGCACAAGGGGGGCAGAAAGAGAGTACATGTGTGCAGACAGAGGCAAGAGAGGTACAGAAAGAGGGATGAGGGGTACAGAAAGAGGCAAGAGGGATGCAGACATTTGCAAAATAGGTACAGAAAAAAGCAAGAGCAGTGCAGAAAGAACCAACAGAGATGCAGAAAGAGGCAATTGGGGTACAGAAAGTGGTAGGAGCGGTGCACAAAGAGGCAAGAGGGTTACAGAAAGAGGCAAGAGGGGTGCAGAAAGAAGGAAGAGAAGTGCTGAAAGAAGCAACAGAGGTGCTGAAAGAGACAAGAAGGGTACAGAAATAGGCAATAGAAATGCAGAAAGAGGCAAGAGAGATGCAGAAAGAAGCAATTGAGGTGCAGGAAGAGGCAATAGAGGTGCAGAAACAGGCAGGGAAGTTCCTTAAAGAGGGAACAAGGGTGCAAAAAGGGACAAGAGTGGTACAGAAAGAAGGAAGCTGGGTTCAGAAAGAGGCAAGAGGGGTGCAGGAAGAATCAAGTGAGGTGCAGAAAGAGGCAACAGGGGTGCACAAAGACACAAGAGAAGTACACACACAAGCAAGAGAAGTGCAGAAACAGGCAAGAAAATTGCTGAAAGAAAGAACAGAGGTGTAGAAAGAGGCAAGAGAAGTGCAGAAAGAGACAGTCAGGTGCAGAAGGAAGCAAGCACAGTTCAGAAAGAACCAACAGAGGTGCAAAAAGAGGCAATGGAGGTACAGAAGGAGGTAGGAGAGTTGCACAAGGAGGCAAGAAAGGTACAGAAAGAGGCAGGAGGGATGCATAAAGAAGGAAGAGAAGTACAGAAAGACACAACAGAGGTGCTAAAAGCGGCGCGGAGGGTGCCAAATGAGCAAGAGAAATACAGAAAGAAGCAAAAGAGGTACAGTAAGAGGCAAGAGAGGTGCAGAAACAGGCAGGAAAGGTGCAGAAAGAGGGAACAAGGGTACAGAAAGATGCAAGAGCAGTACAGAAAGAGTGAAAAGGGGTGCAAAAAGAGGCAAGAGGGGTGCAGAAAGAAGCAAGCGAGGTGCATAAAGAAGCAGCAAAGGTGCAGAAAGACATAATAGAGGTGCAGAAACAAACAAGAGAAGTTCAGAAAGAGGTAAAACAATTGATGAAAGAAGCAACAGACGTGTGGAAAGAAGCAAGAGAAGTGCAGAAAGAGGAAAGTGAGGTGCAGAAATTGGGCAAGAGAGGTGCAGAAAATGGCAAGAGAAGTGCAGAAAGAAGCAAGCGAGATACAGAAAGAGGGAAGACAAATGCAGAAATAGACAACATGTGTGCACAAAGAGACAACAGGGGTGCAGAAAGAAGCAAGAGAGGTGCAGGAACAGGCACTGAAAGTGCTGAAAGAGGCAAGTGAGATGCAGAAGGAGGCAAGACAACTGCAGAAAGAGGCAAGAGAGTTGCAGAAACAGGCAAAAGGGGGGCAGAAAGAGAGTACAGGTGCGCAGACAGAGGCAAGAAAGGTTCAGAAAGAGGGATGAGGGGTAAAGAAGGAGGCAAGAGGGATGCAGACATTTGCAAAAGAGGTGCAGAAAGAAGTAAGAGCAGTGCAGAAAGAACCAACAGAGGTGCAGAAAGAGGCAAGTGGGGTGCACAAAGTGGTAGGAGCGGTGCACAAAGAAGCAAGAGGGTTACAGAAAGAGGCAAGAGGGGTGCAGAAAGAAGGAAGAGAAGTACAGAAAGAAGCAACAGAGGTGCTGAAAGAGACAAGAAGGGTACAGAAAGAGGCAATAGAAATGCAGAAAGAGACAAGAGAGATGCAGAAAGAAGCAAGTGAGGTGCAGAAAGAGGCAAGAGAGGTGCAGAAACAGGCAGGGAAGTTCCTTAAAGGGGGAACAAGGATGCAAAGAGGGGCAATAGAGGTACATAAAGAGGGAAGCAGGGTGCAGAAAGAGGCAAGAGGGGTGCAGAAAGAAGCAAGTGAGGTACATAAAGAGGTAATAGGAGTGCACAAAGACACAAGAGAAGTACACAAACAAGCATGAGAAGTGCAGAAACAGGCAAGTAAATTGCTGAAAGAAACAACAGAGGTGTAGAAAGAGGCAAGAGAAGTACAGAAAGAGACAGGCTGGTGCAGAAGGAAGCAAGCACAGTGCAGAAAGAACCAACAGAGGTGCAAAAAGAGGCAATGGAGGTACAGAATGAGGTAGGAGAGTTGCACAAAGAGGCAAGAAAGGTACAGAAAGAGGCAGGAAGGATGCAGAAAGAAGGAAGAGAAGTGCAGAAAGACGCAACAGAGGTGCTAAAAGCGGCGCGAAGGTTGCCGAATGAGCAACAGAAATGCAGAAATAAGCAAAAGAGGTACAGTAAGAGGCAAGAGAGGTGCAGAAACAGGCAGGAAAGGTGCAGAAAGAGGGAACAATGGTACAGAAAGATGCTAGAGAAGTACAGAAAGAGAGAAAAGGGGTACAAAAAGAGGCAAGAGGGGTGCAGAAAGAAGCAAGCGAGGTGCAGAAAGAAGCAGCAAAGGTGCAGAAAGACGTAATAGAGGTGCAGAAACAAACAAGAGAAGTTCAGAAAGAGGCAAAAGAATTGATGAAAGAAGCAACAGAGGTGTCGGAAGAAGCAAGAGAAGGGCAGAAAGAGGAACGTGAGGTGCAGAAATTGGGCAAGAGAGGTGCAGAAAATGGCAAGAGAAGTGCAGAAAGAAGCAAGCAAGATACAGAAAGAGGGAAGACAAGTGCAGAAATAGACAACATTGGTGCACAAAGAGACAACAGGGGTGCAGAAAGAAGCAAGAGAGGTGCAGGAACAGGCACTGCAAGTGCTGAAAGAGGCAAGTGAGATGCAGAAGTGTAGTGTAGTTCCTATATTCCCAATAGGCTCTGCGCATTGGAATAATATAAACAGCAGTGTAGACGTAGGACTGAGGTCATCTAGGTGTCTACTGACTATATTAGACTTAATTAGTTTTGCCAGCTAGCTCAGAGGTCACTAGAAACGTTCTTGAATGTTCAAGAAGGAGTTAACCTTCCTGATTTAGACAAGAAGGGATTAGTTTCTGACAACCGCATAAACATGACAACTTTGCTCCCTCAGAATAAAGAGTATATCTCTAGAGTTGTGTGAAAACAATAGACAGTTATTTCACTCAGTCAATCGTGCATACTTAGTTTCACCAGAGTGCAGAGAAATAGAGAGACAGGCGTTTTCAATAAAAGGTATTATTTATTGAGCAGTCTTCTTTCTCATGCAAGAGAAATGAGTTGCCACAATTGCAATACTTATCATAAAGTAAAGTGCGTACAGTAAAAGGAGTATTATAAAATAATACAGTAAAAGCATTAATATGGTTTCTTAGCCATATGATACTTTAAAATGGATAAAATATATACATACATAAAAACATTGACTTACGTACTCAACTGGTGCTTCTAAGATATGCCTACCCCGGTGTACCTGACCTAAGCCTAATACATGGGAAGGAGTAAGTAAGTTGCAGTTTAAGTTAAGTTGGTTTTTTGTCAAGAATCTGAATCAAGAATTCTCTTAAGGATTTAGTCAGCTCCGTACCTTGGTAATAGAATGTAGGAGGTCTTGTATCTCTCTCTCTCAGGACTCGATCTCCCAGCAACCTGCAAGGGTGACTGGAAACACCGGAGCTGGAATTTCTCGGCAGGAGAAAAGACAGCGTCTCTTTCAGTGCGTCAAATGGGGAGGGTCGGCTTCCTTCGGCACTCGCATCAGCTGGACGTCGGGCAAGTATATAGCCGCTCTGCTCCAAACCACCGCGTGGTTGCTTAAGGCAACATTGGTATATTTATACCTGGAAGGTGCCGGGTTTGACGTAAGGTTGGACATAAGACGTCACTAAGAACTAACAGTTCTTTCTGGACTCCAGGAGTTCTTGTGCAAATCAAAACAAAAGCAGGGGGAATTCCCGGGCTGCTGGAGGCTTGGTTTGTTTAAAGAACGCGTTGGACTTTCTAGGAGTCTATGGGAGTAGCCATGCCGTATTTGGACTGCATGGGCTATGACTAGATATGGACATGATTCCTATGCCTTTATAAGGATATGTTTTTTTATAACCATATAAGGGCATGAATCAGGGATATCTTGATTAGGATCCTAGAAAGATTCACAACACCCACTCCACGTATTAATGTCCATCATTACTAAATACTAAGCAATACTAAACATATAACGATGCATGTGTGTTTTCCAACCCACCCCAAAATACATAAATTGCATTTGAAATGGTGTATGGTATATACACGAAAATGAGTATTGGTACTGTACGTTTTTTAAGCAGTGATATCATTCAGAAAATGCATATATAAAGATCGGCTGAATGAATTGCAAAAATTACATTTATGAAATGGCTCTGAATACAGAAAAGGTCAAGACCATTTCAACCCATATTTACAAAAAATACTGTACATGTGCTAGAGGCTGAGGTAAAATATTGTCTCTAGTGTCTCTAAAAATAGAAGCTCTGTTCCCTAAGAATAGTTCTACTTTAAGCAGAGTACCATGTGCCAACAAAAGGTACATGGGAAGGAGTAAGTAAGTTGCAGTTTAAGTTAAGTTGGTTTTTTGCCAAGAATCTGAATCAAGAATTCTCTTAAGGATTTAGTCAGCTCCGTACCTTGGTAATAGAATGTAGGAGGTCTTGTATCTCTCTCTCAGGACTCGATCTCCCAGCAACCCGCAAGGGTGACTGGAAACACCAGAGCTGGAATTTCTCAGCAGGAGAAAAGACAGCGTCTCTCTCAGTGCGTCAAATGGGGAGGGTCGGCTTCCTTCGGCACTCGCATCAGCTGGACGTCGGGCAAGTAGATAGCCGTTCTGCTCCAAACCACTGCGTGGTTGCTTAAGGCAACGTTGGTATATTTATACCTGGAAGGTGCCGGGTTTGACGTAAGGTTGGACATAAGACGTCACTAAGAACTAACAGTTCTTTCTGGACTCCAGGAGTTCTTGTGCAAATCAAAACAAAAGCAGGGGGAATTCCCGGGCTGCTGGAGGCTTGGTTTGTTTAAAGAACGCGTTGTACTTTCTAGGAGTCTATGGGAGTAGCCGTGCCGTATTTGGACTGCATGGGCTATGACTAGATATGGACATGATTCCTATGCCTTTATAAGGATATGTTTTGTTATAACCATATAAGGGCATGAATCGGGGATATCTTGATTAGGATCCTAGATAGATTCACAACTGCAGAAAGAGGCAAGACAACTGCAGAAAGAGGCAAGAGAGTTGCAGAAACATTCAAAAGGAGGGCAGAAAGAGAGTACAGGTGTGGAGACAGAGGCAAGAGAGGTACAGAAAGAGGGATGAGGCGTACAGAAAGAGGCAAGAGGGATGCAGACATTTGCAAAAGAGGTGCAGAAAGAAGCAAGAGCAGTGCAGAAAGAACCAACAGAGGTGCAGAAAGAGGCAAGTGGGGTAGAGAAAGTGGTAAGAGTGGTGCACAAAGAGGCAAGAGGGTTACAGAAAAAGGCAAGAGGGGTGCAGAAAGAAGGAAGAGAAGTGCAGAAAGAAGCAACAGAGGTGCTGAAAGAGACAAGAAGGGTACAGAAAGAGGCAATAGAAATGCAGAAAGAGGCAATAGAGATGCAGAAAGAAGTAAGTGAGGTGCAGAAAGAGCTAAGAGAGGTTCAGAAAGAGGCAGGGGAACTGCAGAAACAGGCAAGAGAAATGCAGAAAGAGGCAAGAGAGGAACAGGAAGAGGCAAGAGAGGTGTGGAAAGAAGCAATAGAAGTGCAGAAAAAGACAAGAGACGTGCAGAAAGAGGCAATAGAGGTGCGGAAAGAGGCAAGAGAGCTACAGAAAAAAGCAACAGCGGTGCTGAAAGAAGCAAATGAGGTGAAGAAACAGGCAAGAGAAGCGCAGAAAGAGCAAGTGAAGTGAAGAAAAAAGACGTTGACATGCAGAAAGAGGAAGAAAGGTGCAGAAAAAAGTAAGAGAAATGCAGAAAGAGGCACAGAAAGAAGAGAGGTTTGGGCACCATTAGTACCAATTTAACACCCACATTTGCAATAAGTAACGCATGACCATTCCAGATTTGCAAAGGTCCTTTACCACGCTGTAACATTCGATGCTGCATTTTTGGGAACATTTGAGCCGTTTAAGCTAGAAACAAGGCTTTTTTTGTTCACATCTGCAGATTAGGCAGCAGATGTGTAAAATGTTTAATGATGTGAAGATTGGTGCAGCCAAATAGTCACATAATTCCAGTGGCCCTGCTCACACCTCCGACTAGGTCCAGAAGGGCTCCTCAGTGGTTTCTTCTTTTTTTGTCTCTCACTGAGTCTATCGTTTAGTTTCTATGGAAACAAGGAAGACTAAACCTGAGGTTACCACTCCACAACACAGACTACAAAACCACATAATTACTCTCCACTACACATAATCCCGACTCCAAATAATTCCTATACACTAAATACCACATACTTTCTATGCACATAATTTCACTGCACAACATACCACATAATTCTAGGCCTGGGCAGTGATCTTCACTCCGTTCGTGGAGTTTGCAGAGCTTTCTGCACTTTGCACTCAGCGGAGCTCGCGGCATGCAGAAAACTCCGCTTCGCGATGTGCAGTGAAGTTTTTTCCTCGCTCGCGATCATCGCAAAGGGTAAGTTTACGAGTGCAAGCTGCCGCTCAGGTAGAATTTCTACCCAAGCGGCTGGAATACCAGCACAAACTGCAATTCACACTGCACTACACCACTCGCTGAACTACGCAGAGTTTTTTTGTAACTTCGTGGAGTTTTGCAAAACTCTGAGAACTACGCCCAGGCCTGCATAATTCCACTAAACACAATGTACATCCACTCTACACCAAAAAACATTCGTAAAAAACGGTTACATTTACAACACCAGTAGCTCTAACTCTTGCAAATGCTTCTTTAGCTAGTAGTCTCGTTTGCAGAGTGGTGGAGAAAGGGTGCTGGGCCTCCAACCAGTGCTCAGGAATTCCGAGGCGTAGGACTTACAGGCGGTACCAGGAGTGCTTTTGGCCCCCAAAGTCCCTCAGGAGTAAAGTGGACTTCATCCCCCATCCCATAGTCTGCCAAGAGGTGCATTTGCAGAGTGGTGGAGAAAGGGGGCGTGGCCTCCGAAGATGTCTTAGCAATCCCACTGTGTGGGACTTACTGGATGTAACAAGAGTGGTAGTTGGCCCCCACGGACATCCTTGGGTCAACTACCCCTCCTATTACCTACAGTAAGTCACAAGCAGCAGGATTTCCAGGTTCTCATAGCAGGCCACGTCCCCTTTGCCCACCACTCTGCAAATACGCTCCCTCGCACATTCTTGGATGAGGATTGAAGTCACCTTCGTTGCTGTGGGTCCTTAGGGTCCAGCGCGCCTACCACTTTCCTCCAGTAAGCCCCATACAGTGGGATTGCTGAGAGGTGTCCACAGGCCACGCCCCCTTTCTCTACCACTCAGCAAACTTGCATCTCCTGATGCACTCTTGGTTGGGCGATGAAGTCCCATTGCCTCCTGAGGGTCCCTGGGGGCATACTAGCCCACCAGTACCTCCAGTAAGCCCCACACAGCTGGATTTCTGAGAATGGTCCGAGGCCATGGCCCCTTTTTACACCACTCTGCAAATGTGCCTCCTGGCCCACTGCTGCTCTGGGGATGAAGTCAACTTCTGTCCTGAGGTACTCAGGACACAAGAAGGCCTCATCAGCCCCATCAGCAGTGCCTGGTGGGCTAATTGGCCCCCAGGGATCATCAGGAATGAAGGGGACTAAATTCCCCAACTTAGAACGTTCCAGGGAGTGTATTTGCTGAGTGGTGCAGGAAGGGGGTGGGGCCTCCAGTGATATGTCAGCTTTTTCTAAATTTGTTTTTCGAAAGGGGAGGCTTTATGGCCCCCTTCTCTTTATTATTTTTGGGCCCTGTGGACCTTATCCCCCAGGTCCTGAGCATGTTTTGGACCCCCCACCCATGGCCAATTTTGGCCCCGGGGACCCCATCCGCTGGGGCATGGCCACATATTTAATATTCAATTATTTATTATTTTTAACAAGGGGGGGCTGCGGGGGCCCCCTCCTGCGGCCATTATTGGGTGCTTCAATCTTTTTTAAAAACGTATTTATTATTTGTTTTTTTTTAGGGAGGTGGGTCATGTGGCTCCCTTTCCCTTGGCCACTTCTGGGCCCGGTTCCCCATCGCCCAGGGCCTGGCCTCATGTTGGGGACCGTGGTGTTGGGCCCAATGCACCCAAGGTACCTGCCGGCTCCCCGCCCCCTGCGGGAACCCGCATTGGTTTTGGGCAAGGGGATCTGAGGGTATGTAGGAAATTTGGTTATTAGTTGTGTAGTCTGCACAAGTAATAGGCACACAATTCCTACTTACTGGGAACCAATCACCCCATTTTAGCACTTGACTCTCTCAGGGTAGTGAAGCAGAGCAGTCCAAGGCCTTCTCCGTGGAGGTGGTGTTTGCTAGTAATAATCATTTGCTGGAGTGCACTAATAACATTCAGTAAATGATTTTCAAATCAGTGTCCTGTCAGGGCTTTTTCTTTAGAAAAAGGAAAATTACTTTTATTACACACAAACTACTAAATTACATCGAGTAATATGCAAATATGTACATTAGGCAAATGGACAATACCATAGAAGACATTGCAAATTCACCTTTGACCTCCTAAAGGCTCATACAAAACCATCATTTAGGTCTATTGGCTTGGTCAAAGGTTGAAGCTCAACAAACCACATGTTAAAGATGTTATCATTTTGTATGTAAATGCAATCATCAATTATAATCGAATAAATGCACGTATTAATGTTAATAAAGTGAATTCACCTTGATCAGTAATCACTGTTAACATTATTATAGCAATATAGCATTTTAAAATTAGCCAAATGTGTCTGGTTTTTTGCATATTGTGATCCGTATAGAGTGCAAGTACAAAATCATACCCAAGAGGCTTCTCTTTATGATTACTCAACATGCAACCATAGACTTAGCCCCCAAAAGTGTACTCTACCACATGTACATTTCTTAAACATCTTCAAGCCGTAACGAACACAGCCATAGATCAAGCTACAGGAGGGGGCTTCACTCCCAGCTGTATAGCAGAAACTCCATCGTTGGAAATGCTTTGAAACATTAGAAAAAATACCAGAGAGGTTTGGGTTTCCTGATTCCTGCAGACATAGAGTCAGTTCTGTGTAAAACCTATTGGGAGAGGGGCTGCTGCCCTTCTACCATTCGGCAGCACCCCATGCATGCCTTGTAACGATGGTAGGGCCCTGCACCTCGGGCCCACCACAGGGTGTGAAAAAAGGCAAATAAATAAGTCCAGCAGGACATTATGGGGCACTCCAGGCTGGATCGGTGAATATAAT
This sequence comes from Lissotriton helveticus, assembly GCF_964261635.1. Taxonomy (NCBI): domain Eukaryota; kingdom Metazoa; phylum Chordata; class Amphibia; order Caudata; family Salamandridae; genus Lissotriton; species Lissotriton helveticus. Next base: position 57,737,746 of record NC_136062.1, read on the forward strand.
TTCCGCATCTCTCTCTCTGTACTGGAGGGAGCCACTGATGCTTTTCTTTGGTGTGCAGCCTCATGCAGCTCGCCTTCCTTTTCTTTCTATTTGTTTTTGGGGGGCGGTTCCCACCCGGGTACCCCCATGCCTTCACATCATTGGGGGTAGCTGAGGGAGCCCAAACCTCACAGCCCTGCCAAGTCCTGCATGGCCCACACTTTCACACATGGCTGCAGGAGCCAGCAGCTTTTCCTTCCCTATATGCTCCTTTGGGTGGGAATCTCTGTAGTTATGGAGGCTACCTGCTCCACCCAGACATGGGCATGGGTAGAGAGGCATGCCCACTATTATTCAGGGGGTACAACAGTGCTTCTTTTTACTTATGATCTTTGGGGGTCAGTGATGAGGTCCGGAACCCCTCCTTTGTTGAAAGGGCCCGATGGGGGAGGTCCCTGGACAAAGGAACTGGGGAAGGCAGCCAGATGCACGCCTCCTTCTTGGAATAATAAAGGAGGACATTCTGTGCCAATTTCTGGGCCCCGGCCCACCACATGGGTAAATTTAGAAATGGCAGCAGACCCCCACACGCTTGGTGAAAAAGAAGATTTAAAGGTTGTCAACCATTAGAATGCCAAAACCCAGGCTCCATGGGGCTCATTTTACTCCTGGTGGCAAGGAATATACACTAGGGGCAGTTTCAGTAGATGTATTTACCTCCACACCATTCCACAACAGTTACCTGTCTGAAGAAGGGAGCCTCTCACGAAGATCAAAATTTCGCCACATTTATTCAGTGCAGAAAGCAACGTGAAGAAAACAAGGCTGACAACAAAATAAAGTCCTGCCTGACGCATTTCATGCGTGAAACATTTCATCAGAGTCACTGGACTGTGCTCAGAATAGCACGGCGATTTATGGTACCACTTTTAACTTCCTGAAGTCACGCCCCAATGGGTGCGGCCGCCCTGTGCCTTGATGGTACTTGTGGTACCAATCTTTCACTGGTACGATGCTGTGACTTATCCTGAATATTCAAAAATAGTCCTCAGTGGGTATTGCAGCTAAGTACACTTTCACGCTGCTCTTTTCATTCCACACAGAACCAGCATCTTCTTTCTTTAGCCAAGCATCGTTTGGCGTCTCTGCAGGAGGGCTGTAGACAGCCCCGGGGCTCCACTTCGCGGGTCAGGCATGCCGCAAACCATACCAGTGTAACTTACAGGGTGATGGTTCTCCTTGCTCCCTGCACCTGCCTTCCTCCTTGTCATGGTCTCTGGGTGTGAAAGTCCAGGGCTTTCCCCCAACTGGCCCTCTAGTGGTTTAAAGGGGCCAGCCTCATTTGCCCTTGGGGAGAACCACTGGTCCTGGGGTCAACTGCGGAGTTGTCCTTAGTCTTTTCTCGACATTAGTTGGTTCTTCCTTCAGGTTGTCAATGGCAGCCCCTTGTCAAGCAACGCAGAGTGTTTCCCCCTTGTGCAAGAGTTTTTAAAGGAAAGTGGAAGGTTTAAGAAGCCAGACACCTCAGGCCAATCCTAAAGGGGCACGTCTTTTCTTCACCCCTGTCCCAACCCTCCTGCACAGCTAACTGGGACAGTTAAAGATGGCATCATCCAGGACTCACTAGTCATAGCTCCTCTGAGGGCTTGAGCTCCACCACTCGCTAACCTCACTACCAGGGCCTTTCTCAACAAATCTTCAAATGGGAGCTCCACTTTGAAGATTTGGCTCCAGAAGTACAGACTCCTTACTTTGTTCAGTGAACTTGGGAGGGCCCATCCTTGGTACAGTGTGACTGCTGATTGATTGATGCAGATGCTTCAGCCCCACACCTTTCCTACTCAGGAGCTGAGGGTAGCACTGTTAATTACTCCTTTTGTGTGGGAGGGCTTTGTTCTTGCTCCTGGAGATTAATGCAAATAATCTGTCATAACAGGGTGACCATAGGCCTGGGCTCTGATCCTGAGCTGAATCAGAAAAATATGACAATTTTGGATGACCAATTAATTATTCTTTTTGGAACTTACAGATTTCTCACACACATTACACCCCATTTTGATATGTAACTGTATTTTATAGGCCAAAGTGAAGCAGAACTGGACTCTTAGTCAATTCTCCCCTTTGTGTATAATAAAATGCCACTACAGACAAAACAGTAAATCACACTAAGTTTATCCAATAAAGTACACTAACATGATAAGGCCTACCCTAGGTCAATATCTAATCCTGCAGAGTCCCCTTTGCACCAGGCAACCTGTACAAGAATATATGACGTTACGACGCAAGCCATTACAACACAGACTTTTACAACACCGTTTTTACAACGCAAGTACCATTACATCGCATGTTTTTACAACGCTTACCATCACAACGCAAAATTATGTTAATGCATTAAATGAGTATTAAAATAATCAATTACAACCTTTTTGTAAACATATTAAGTATTTTAAACACATATTAAAATTACTTTAATAATAAATTTAGTGCCTCACTATTAAAATAAACATAAGAATAAACAGTACCACCTTTTTTAAAATTACTTTAGTATTACATTTAATACCTGAGTATTAAAATAAACAATAATGACCTTTTTTAACATAACAAATATTTAAAACACATAGACAAAATTTAAAATAATATACATAAAAATAACAGATTATTAATAACAAATGAATACATCTACCAAACAAATACTTACCATCCCATACTTACCAATGTGTTGTAATTACATGCGCTGTAATATTATACATTCTAATGGCTTGCGTAGTAATGGTATATCGATGTAATGGTGTCTGCATTTTAATGGGTGCATTGTAAGGGCATTGCTTTGTAATTCCTGCATTGGTTTGGATGTCTCCCCCTGCACGCAGTTAATTGGCTGTGCACTATAGTAGACATCCACATGTAGCCCTCACATGTGTTCATGTGTAGCAATCCAAGTGCCCTTTACCCTAGCTGCCTGGCAGCAGCCTTATGTTAAAAGGCAGAGACTGGTGGTAACATGTGTGGTCCATTTGATATGTGATTACTGTGGGTGAAACAGATATAGTGAGACTCACCCACTGTAAAAAACTGGATGATACAAAAAGCAAAAAAATCTGTGTCTACTGAATGGACAGAACCCCATTGCAACCGTGTGCAACAAAAACAAATATTATTACAACCCTTGTCAATTGTGGGTGTCATCGTGGACTGTCATGATATATCATAGAAGTATTTAAATCCACAAAGTTTATAAGATCAGTCTAATATCAATCAACTGAAAACACCAGAATGTCACCCATATTTGAAAAATACATGTTCCTGGTGAAAAAACAGGTAAATATTAGATATAAACACGTGTGATAAAAAACAGTAAAAGTATCTAAAAAGTTCTACAGTACCTATGAAAAACAAGCTTTGGCATAGCTAATAGGTCTCGCCTCTGGAACCTTATAAGTGTTTAGAGAGAGCTATTGGCTTTGCCAATGAGTTTAAGCAATGATGTAGAGCAACGTGGCTGCTGTACAGTATGTTATACATTTATAAGTGTTATAAACATTGTTGTTACATTAGATAGAATTAAGATATATATATTTGGGGTACTACCGCGCGACCAGCGCATAGCTACTATTGTGGCTATCCCCAAAGAAGGAAGACCTGTTGAATCCTGTGCCTCGTATAGGCCGATCTCCCTCCTCAACGCGGAGCCCAAAATACTGGCGAAAACACTCGCTAATAGGCTCAAACCGATACTGAATACGCTGGTACATCCGGACCAGTCAGGCTTTATGCCACATCGAAACACGGCCCTAAATATCAGGCGCCTACACGGGGTGATCGGCCAACGCCACAGATTAAAGGAAGACGCGGTTGTGGTCTCCCTGGACGCCACCATGGCGTTTGACACCCTAGAGTGGCCGTATATGTTCGCCGTCCTGAGTAAACTGGGCTTCGGGCCCCGTTTTATGGGGTGGGTTCGCCTCCTCTATACAGAACCCCTGGCACAGGTCCTAGTGAACAACAAAGTGTCGGAGGTCTTTACTCTAGAGCGGGGAACTCGACAGGGCTGCCCCCTCTCTCCTCTCCTGTTCGCCCTCTCCCTTGAACCGCTAGCTGCCTGGATCAGACAAGACATCTACCTCCGTGGAATAGAATGGGCGGAGGGCTGGGAGGACAAAATATCCCTCTATGCGGACGATATTCTCCTCTACCTCTCTAAGCCGCTACGGTCCATCCTTGCGGCCCTTGACATCTTCGCGAGCTTCGGTCGTAATTCCGGCTTCAGCATCAACTGGAGCAAATCATATCTCTACGTCCTCAATGGGGACCCCCCGAAGCTCCCTGACACTTGTCCCATCACAGTCGCAGAGGACGGTTTCAAATACCTGGGAGTGTTCATATCTAAGAACAAGGCCCTGTCCTATGAGCGCAATTTTCAACCTCCCTTACGGCGTCTCCAACGAGAGGCCAAGTCCTGGCAGGGCCTTCCATTATCATTACTAGGCCAAGCTGCCTTGTTCAAAATGATGGCGCTGCCCAGGTTCCTATACGCCCTCCAAAATTTTCCAGACAAGGTGCCCAACGCTTACTTTGCAGCGATCGAGGCCGCTCAGCGCACCCTCCTTTGGGCGGGAGCCACGCGTATTGCTCTGTCGAAACTCACGCTGGGGTGGTATGACGGTGGCATAGCCCCCCCAGACATTCGCAAGTACTATTGGGCGGCTCATCTCTCCGCGATTAATCAGGGGACCTATGGGGATGGGAATGATCCGGCCTATGGGATGGACAGGTGGCAGCTCCCGGGGGGGAACTATGAAATAGCTCTCTACTCTACACTAGGCAAACTTTGCCTTACTGGGCCTACACAACACTCGGTGCAGATATGGCACACAGCACAGAAACAACTGGGATGGTCAGGGGTCCTCACCATGGCTACACCACTCTGGGCTTCCGAAAAGCTGGGCAACCTGGGCCGTTCTAAAGGGTTTCGGAACTGGGACCTTATAGGCATCTCCCAAATTAAAGATATCTGGGGCCCTAAAGGGGTTCACACATTTGCTCAACTGCATGCCACATACGACCTGTCACATACCGAATACTTCAGGTACTTACAGGTGCGACACTCCCTACAAACACACAGTCCACCTGACGCCACACTGCCTCAGAGCTCCCCTCTGGAGGACAGGCTATTAGACGGGAACATTCCAGAACACGCCATATCTCTCACATACAAAAAACTGATAAACAATTCCCCAGACCTTCTCCTACCCTTAAAAGAGAAATGGATTGCTGATGGGTTAGAAATCGATGAGGAGGAATGGAGGTCTGCTTTGGCCTCCCCCCGTGAGGTCGCCATTTCTGCCCGATTGCGCCTAATTCAACTTAAAATTTTACATAGAATTTATATCTCCTGTACAAGGCTGCAACTGATGAGAGGTGGTGGAGACTGGGCTCTGTCGCAGGGGGTGTGGTGAGGCGGGCACCTTCTTTCATACCCTGTGGGGGTGCCAAACAGTGCAACGATACTGGGGGAGAGTGGTGCACTGCATGCAGGAGGTGTGGGAGGTGGAAATTAGACCTGAGGCCAAGAAATGTCTACTCAACATTTGGGAACCCACGGACCTGACTCACAGAGGGAGGTTGTGGGTGACACTTGGGATGGTAGTGGCTAAAAGAAACATTGCAAGGCTATGGGGGGACCCTAACCCACCAAAACTAAGAGACTGGCAATGTGATATGGACTGGTGTATGCTGCAGGAGAAGACGGTATATGTCTCAAGGGGATGTTCCCGCAAATGGGTAGAAATATGGTCCAGATGGAATGAATACAGGGGGAATATATGTGAGCCTCCTCCAACCACGCAATCCAGCTCCTTGGATATGTAACACTGACCATTGTTGACTAATTCACGGCGCTTGCGGAATTCGAGTCTCTGTACACACATCGGCACTGCCTAGAACCTAACTGTACTGTACACTGACGACCAAGCTACCGGGGGGTTTGTTTTTTGTGGTTGTTTTTTGTTAGCTTCTTTTTCTAGATACAGAAAGTATGTACTATGGACCTTCTATCCGTACCAATCTGTAAAATATGACCTTCCTTCTCCTCCAATATCCTCAGGGATCTCTTATACTTGAGCTCCACTGCGCCCCCGTACCCCCGGGTTGACGGCATAAGGCTGTGTCATCGTACTATTATACTGTAATGTTTAACTGGAAGCCGGCCCGATGCGTTGTAGGCGAGGAATGTCAACAGTGATCTACGCAATAAAGGTCTATATAAAAATAAAAATTAAAATAAAAAGATATATATATTTTTTTGAGAGTTCAAGTTACAAGTCCACAGAATTGTCAAATAAAGTGCATATTGTAAGCAGGCCAAAAAACATTCAATTACGTTATCAATACATGATGTATAAAGAAAAAGTGCGACATTACACACCACAGATAAATTCCATATAAAGAGCAGGTGCTAGGTCTCTAAAAATAAACATATCTCATCCATCTTTTTCAAAAACTGTAAAATTATCGGGTAAAGTTTATAGTGCTCACAACTCCCTGTTGCAAAGAATAAATGTCATTTAAAGTGCAAGTGCTGAACATTTAGGTATAACTATAGCCTAACAGTTTTAACCATTTTTCCCCAACGCTTATAACCCTAATAGGCTCCAGCGATTCTCAAACTTTTTTTTTAGCCTGATCTTAGTGCATTTTTTTTCCAATTCTTTGATTTTATAGAATTAAGATATTATGCATAACTGAGCTACTCTATGAAAAAAAAGTTTAACAAAAAATGCCATAACTCTATCCTGGGGATTAGTGTGCTACACAGTGATGCTTTGAAGGCTCGGCTCGTGCTGTAGCTATTGGGATCAAGTTAGCTCTCCCACATCTACAACAACCCTGTGATTGTGTTGTGCGTTTGAAGAGGGGTAGGTAAACATCGCACATACGATTGTTGTGGATACTTACATATTTATTTTTATGTTCTAGTAAAATCGTTATGTGAAGAAAATATTTGTGGAAGAACTTCCAAACATGTTAATTGTCTAACCAAAATAGATATATGAATAAAGAAATGAATAAACGCATAGCCAAGCTTTGCCGATGTTTTTTTTCTTCTTATGAAAATTTGGTCTCATTGGATGCATAAGCCGATCTATATCCATAGATTGTACCAATTGCATTGCAAGGCAAATGTCGAATGCACTCTGGAAAGGGTGCCACACACAGGAGAACACAGGATTCACATAGTAAACCAGACAGATCTATTTAAAAAAATATATATTATGCATTTCCAGAAAATACAAATATGTCAAATATCAATCAATGATAACATAAGAAACCAATTAATACACTACAAAAGAGTAGTCATAAAAGGCAGTTGATAGAGTAAAAACAGTTATGAAAAAACATTACATCCAAAATAATTAAACAGCTCGGTCCATCGAAAGACAGTTAACCACAACAGTACAGTTCTTTGGGAATATCTAAAAGATAAAGCAATTCATTACAGCCTACCCTTTTGGACCTCAAGGAGCTGTGAGCCACCTCGATTTGCTTCCTCCTATGCCACCCTTGCATCTCTTCTCCAATCGGTGATATATGCCCACATATTCTGCCCCCGAATTCTGGCCTGTCTGCCCCTACAGGCATAAATAGCCCTCTCTTGATTATAAATACCGAGAAGCCTGGCAAGCCACATATGGAAAGTTGGTGGTTCCGCATCTTTCCATCTAGCAGCTCGTAATATCCTATATACCACAGTCCCCAAAAAAAGACAATATTCCTGTTTGGTACTAAGACCCATAGGGCTTCCATAACCGAGAATCATCAGAGTAGAGGATAGTTCTAGTCTATGGCCCAATAGTTTCTTCCAATAACCTAGCAGCTCTTCTTTTAATAGAGCCAGTTTGTCACAGTCATACAACATATGAATCAGGGTGGCTGGTCCTTACCCATATCTCGGGCATTTATCATCTATCCTTTTCCCCCATGTGTTCAATTTGGCAGGTGTACAATAAAGATTAAAGTTGAGCTTTTAAGTTTGAGGATCAAAGAATTTTGGCAGTAAAGAAGTCGTCTGGAATTTTATAAAGAAGAAGGCTATAAAAATTCCTAATTCTGCTAGACTTCCTACTTATGGCATCCAATAGTGGTATCTTGTTGAGCTTAATCTTAAGGCTACATAAGGTGAGGATGCTACTAATCTGAACAAATTTAAAGTATTGCTTCTCCGGTATGCCAAAAACCTACTGTAGCATAGGAAATTGAAAATGTTGCTCTCCCCCACAAAAGTCCCCTATTATTTCTACCCCATACTTTTCCCACTTCTTCGCCATGGCATCATTAACCTGAGATGGAAATAGCGATGAGTGGGGAATATCTGCAAACTTTCGGAATTGCCATACATTTGGAAACCTGCTTCCATACTTTCCATGAGCTATAGATCACTTTAACCCATACTTGCTTATAGTAGCTTGGTTCTAGTTGTCTCAGTAACAGCCCTGAAGCTTCCTTACCGATAGAGAGTTCATAAATTGAGGGTATTTTTGGGCCTTGCTCTATTCCACTGTCATTATTAATGACAAACAGGGTAACCATTTGATGGAGAAAAGTCCCCCAGTGATATAGGGTGATATTGGGGATTGCAAGGCCACCACTGTCTTGTGGTAGAGCGAGGTATTTCATCGCCCTACTAACCTTCCCGTACTGCCATATAAAGTTGGAAAAAGTTGACTCCAAAGTCCTCAATATGCTATCTTCCGCAGCCAGTGGATTAGCATGGAACAAATACATGATCTTCGGTAGCATGGTCATTTTAAAAAAATGTCCCCTCCTATAATAGTCAGATGTAACCCATTAACTCTCCTTAAATCATTCCCTATGGTTTTAATCAGAGGTTCGAAATTACATTTACTAATTACATCCCCCTTAGCACTCATTTGGATCCCAAGATAAACCGCTGCATTTGCTTTCCTAGGGTCATTAAAATCTATATTATCTGTGCATAGCACAATCGTTTTCCCCTTGTTCAATGCGTATCCGGAGAAGAGCCCATAGTTCTTACTTATCTCTAAAATTGCCTCAGCTGGGTTTGGGGTTAGCCCTGCAACATCATCAGCGCATGCCAATACTATGGACTCATAGCCACCAGTGATTATTGGCTTAATCTTCCGACATTGTAAAAGCTTGACCACTAAAGGATTGATGTATAAAGCAAATAAAATTGGGGAGCAAGGAAATCCCTGCCTGGTCCCTCTTCGTATATTAATATTACTAGATTCTTTTCCCCATAAGTTGCAGTTGGGCCCTTGGTTGACAATAGAATGCCTTAATTGCTTTTATAAATTGTGACCCAAAACCATTAAGCTCCAGTTTGACCCATAGAAACTCCCAAGACACCCAATCAAAGGCTTTTTTGGCATCGAGGAGGATCATAGCCATCTGGCCCCCCATCCCCGTTATGAAGTCAAAATAGAGAAAACTCTATGGGTATGGTCAGTTGTTCCTTTGCCTGGGATAAAACCGTGTTGCCAAGGGGAGACCAGACGTTCGATAACCCTTACTAGCCGATTGGCCAGGATTTTAGAATATAATTTGGTATCCGAGTTGATCAAGGAGATCGGCCGGTATGAAGATGGATTATCTACCAGCTTTCCTTTTTTAGGAAATATAATTATGGGTGTTTCTTTCGAGGAAAAACCAAAGGTGGTGATGGACGGAGCGTTGACAATACAAACACTCACCCCCAGTCAACTGATCTGGGTTTCTTTCCAGTACTCAGGGGGAGTTCCATTATACTGCACTCTCTTAACCCCTTGTGTGCTCATGACGAGACCAGGCCGTCATGAGTCACAGTTGAGCTGTGCTCATGACGGCCTGGTCTTGTCTTAACACTGCTGCTCCGCCCATGCGTTGTTAATTCCCCACCTGTGCGGGAGAATTAATCAGTGTGCGGTGTCCTGACAAGCACAGGCCATCCTTAGCACAGCTCCACAGTGACTCATGGTGGCCATGGTCTCGTCACGAGCAGCGCAATGCGTGCTCACCCACCCGGCCCCTGCACCATGGTGGAATTATCCCTGCAGGGAAGGGGTTCAACAAGTCAAGAAGAAGAGGTGCTATAGCTGTTCCTAGGATCTTATAAACCTCGAGCAGAATCCTGTGGAGAAGTGCGGCTCAATGGTTAGAGTGGCAGACCCTAATGCAGAGGTCTGGCCCAGGACCAGGGTTCAATTCCCACCTTGGCGGGTCTTGGGCTCAATTTCCTCGGACCTGATAATTCTCGCCTCGGAGCCTATTCTAATCATGGGTCCCACTCTGCAACTCTTTGCAATAGCTTGCTTAATCTCCACAACGGCCCCAACAGTGCTGGAATACCTGGCTTCACCTTGGGGGTGCCCAGGAGTGGACATTTCACAGGGAAAAGCCAGGAAGGGTTCCACAGCGGTATGCGTACAGCACCAGGACACCCCAGTTGGGGTATAAGTGTGCTTTACAAGTACAAATTCTTCTTCTTCTTCGTGTATCAACACCTGGGGCCTTCATATTGCCATTCCTAGCAGTGCTAAATTAACTTCCTCTAGAGTGATTTCTTCTTCTAGCTCATCTCTAATTGGCCTATCCAAGCCCCCTCCAAGTTCGGTGCCAGCTATCAGCCCTGCTAAGCCCTGCATAACTTCTGCTCCATCTTCATTAATGTCATCCTGGTACAGGATTTGATAATAATGTTGAAACCCTTTGAAGATGTCTTCTGGATCAGTATGTACTTGTCCGTCTATTTTAATAGAAGATATTGAGTTTAAAGATATCCTCTGCCTGGTACGAAGAGCCAACCTCTTACTAAATTGCTCACCGTTTTCATAGGTGCTATTCCGATGGGATTGATATTTCTCTGCTGATCTCTGTGTTAGCCAATTATTTAATTCCTCTTTTAGGGCAATTATTTGATACTGGATTTGGTCCCCCTTTTGTCCCTGCAGTATTGCCAAAACATGATCCTCTTCAGCCCTTGCCAAATCCCACAACAGTTGTTGGTTCTTAGTCACCCACACAGGTCTAAAGGACAAGAACCAGTCATGGTTCCGTTCCTAAAGTATAAACACTCCAAAAACCTTTATCATGCATTCACAAAACAGTTAGACATGTGGTGGATCCATCACCATCGCAGATATTTTTTAGGCAAAAGTAATATTCAATATTGTCAACACAACACCATGTTAATCGAAATTATCACCCTATGCAACATCTTTATGTTCAATAAACAAATATTCAAACAAATGAAGGGTTGTGTCGTAGGCTTTTCCTTCTCTCCCAACTACACTAATTCGAACAGGGGCCCAGAAAATGATGAATTTTGGAAAAAAACATTTTATGGCTTTGTTTTTGTTTTATCCTAATTATCTGGGATGGCACAGATTCGGAATTCAAAACATATTTTGAAAGATTGAATATCAACATATCAAAATTGAAATTCACTTTTGAAATCAGTGCCAAGAAAGTAACAGTCCTGGATACAAACATCCATGTGGAAAACAACTTACTCCAAAACAACACTACTTCACAATCAAACATCGACGAATGCGATATTACATGGGGAAAGTTTTCACAATGAGTCTTTGAAATGGAGTATCCCCTACGGGAAATTTCTAAGACTCAGGAGGAATTGATCTGCAGATACTGAATCACCAAACATAGCCAACAAGCAAGTAACAGATTCATGAAACGTAAATACACGGTAAAAGTATTTGAAAAAAGCTTACAGAGAGTGGTAAACCAATAAAGAGGGCAAATACTCAACAAGATAAAATCAAACAGTGAAGAATCTGAAAAATCACAAGTAACAAGACTAATAACAACATACAGTGCAGAAAACAAAAGTCTGGGCAAGATCATAAAAAAACACTGGGGAATCTTGCAACTTGACCCAGTATTGGCAAAAATAATGGGTGATCATCTAAATGTCACTTATCACAGAGCAAAAAATATTGGAGATGAAATCATGCATATCCACTTCAAAGAAACAGCAACTATGACATGGCTACAAAGAGAAGGTTTCTGGCCATGCCAACAATGTAAGGCGTGCAAAATTGCAACACATGAGAAAGAATTTGACATCCAAAATGGGCACCAAATGGAAGATCAAGCAACATCTAACCTATAAAAGCAATTATGTAATTGACATGGTGGAGTGCCCGTGCAAGCTACGCCACATTGGAAGTACAATCTTTGAAGTAAATAAAAGAATTTGTGAACACATTCGAGCCACCAAACATAAGGATCGCTCCAATGACATAGCAAAGCACATGGAGAAAGAACATGACAGTCTGTGGGAATGTCTAAAATATTGGGCCATCTAACAAGTACCACATTCGGAGAGGGGAAGAAATCGTGAAAAATTCCTACGTCAGAAGGAATCAAGACATATAGTAATGTTTAGAACCCCAGATCCCAGATGTCTCAATCCGGATGAATAACTTTATGTACATCTCTGAAAATCTTTCAGGCTACTAATCAACATAACATCAATAACAGAAATTGCAACAAGGAAAATTGAAACAAAGGCAAAATAATGAACTAACGAAATCACTCACCAGAGAGTTACAAATGATAGTGAGGAATATTGTGAGCAAAGGAAGATAATGTAAAAACATCAAGCGATACCAGAATCGCAGATAAAATCGGCAACACCATCAAGAACTGCTCACGTGAGAGCATCAAAGAGAATTATTAGTAAAAATGGACATAAAAAGGACATAAAAGCACCAACTGCCACAAGAACAGTAAATAAAAGAAATTGTTCAAAGCAATAACATAGAAACGCAAGCACAAAATCACTATATATATATTTTTTGGAATACTACACTAACCACAATGCACTATGATAGAACAGGAAGTAACTGTGTGCAAACAGAAATAATAAAAATGTATTTTCTCTGTAACACACTATCCCATGAACAAGGTCAAAGCTACTTGACCGAAACGCGTAGGGCATGGTAAATACTTAATAAATCAACATGACATCCTGAAAACGAGTGAGTGCATTCTTCAACTTGCTGAAAGGCAAAATCTGCTTCATATATATATATATATATATATGTATATATATATATATATATATATATATATATATATATATATATATATATATATATATTACCTACTGGCGGTCGCCAGTAGGTATATATAGTTAGGATTTTTTCTCTATGGGTTTTTTGAAAATTCTATGTCTAATAACTTTGGCGTTTGTGGACGGAATTGGCTGAAATTTTCAGGAAAATGGCACATTTTGTTTCTGAGTAGCCCTGGAAAATTTGGGGGGGGTTCGTCAAGGGGGGGCCGAGAAAAAAGGGGGGTCCCAAAACGTGTTTTTAACATTGAGTTTTCCATAGGGCGGTTGGCCTCACTTTTAGCCCGAACGGCTGAATGGATTTGCACGAAACTTGGCAAAATTGTAGGGACTGGTAGCCCGATGTGCCTTTTGTAGGTCTCAATATATGTGCTCCAGTGGATTTTGAGAAATTAACGTTTAAAAAAAGATATATATCTGTAACAGCGGACCTGGCAGCGTCCCAGGACGCGTACTTTACGCGCAACGGAGCTTTGTGAAGCGAAGCTGATTGGTTCTCCGGCGTCTGTCAACATTCCAAAAAGTCCGTAGCGGCCGCCATCTTGTCTCTCGGTAGGATCGAGAGACAAGAGGAGGTCAAAACAAAGGGGGAAATAACTATAAGGGGGCATAGTAGATCCTCGCTGACCCCCTAGGTTTGATGTGGAGGTTTTAAAAGGGCCCCGTGGGGCAAAAAAAAACCAAAATAATAATAATCGAACGGCTGAATGGATTTGCACGAAACTTGGCAAAATATTAGGGACTGGTAGCCCGATGTCCCTTTGCTAGGTCTCAATATATGTGCTCCAGTGGATTTTGAGAAATTAACGTTCAAAAAAAGATATATATCTGTAACAGCGCTCCGCTTCGCGTACTTTTCGCGTTACGGAGCTTTGCGAAGCTGATTGGTTCTCCGGCGTCTGTCAACATTCCAAACAGTCCGTAGCGGCCGCCATCTTGTCCCTCGGTAGGATTGAGAGACAAGAGGAGGCCAAAGCGAAGGGGGAAATGACCATAAGGGGGCATAGTAGATCCTTCCTGACCTCTTAGGTTTGATGTACCATTTTGCCAAGTTTGGTGTAATTCCGTTCAGCCATTCAGGCTGTAGACGTATGTAAATGTCCTATGGAAAATTGCATGGGGAAAACACATTTGAAAGTGTTGAAATTTAGAACCAATTAAAATGTTACTTTGGTTTTGTATTTGTGTGTGATGAAAGTTAATTGGTTATGTATATATGTCAAATGAGAGGAAACCACAGCCATTTTGTGATACTACTGTCTGAGGTACATTTGTGAGGAATTTTTGGTGGTGAATTTCTGGTGTTTGATTTACACAGTACTAACACTTCTGCTACTTTTAAAAAGGTGAGTTGTTAATTTGTAAGGGGAACTATGTTGTACATGAATGATGTAATATGTGACATCATCAGCAGTGGATTGCGGGTGCGCGATATATAGTTAGTGCAACTAACTATATATGGAATTTCAATGGTTTTGTGTAAGTAAAATAAGGTTTTTTAAATGCTAATTCCTAACTATATATGGTCTATAACCTATGGTTTTTTCAGTGAATTTTCAAGGTTTTGTAAATGCTAATTCCTAACTATATATGGTCTATAACCTATGGTTTTTTCAGTGAATTTTCAAGGTTTTGTAAATGCTAATTCCTAACTATATATGGTCTATAACCTATGGTTTTTTCAGTGAATATATATATATATATATATACATATATATATATATATATATGTATCACTGAAAAAACCATAGGTTTGACACCAGTTATAGTTAGCTGGAAATTTTACTCGCATAAAACCAATGAAATTCCCACGTTATAGTTAGTTGGACTCACTATAACTTGCGCGTGCAATGCACTGCTGATGACGTCACATATTACATCACTCATGACATGGTCAGTGACATCAGTCATGACATCACTCGATGGATTTAGGCCCAGATCTCTGTACTGGGGTGAATGTATGACATTGTTCTGCATTCTGTCCATCAACTGTTGTTTTTGCATTTGTCACCCCGAGTGGGACGGGTATGCTCAGACCTGAGTCCCGTGCTCTCTCCACGCCACTGGAGTCAAGCTATCCTGGCTGAAGACGGCTGATAGCCAGAAACCGGTCCTAGGGTGCTTGATTCCGGTCCAGGGAAGACATGGCTTGGCAGTTCGGGCTGGACTGTTCCCATGAGGCACAGGGTCAAGGCTGATTTGCATATGGCCATGTCTGAACTGGGGTGCTGTAGTGAGCAAAAAAACGATGGATTTAGGCCCAGATATCTCTACTGGGGTGAATGTATGACATTGTTCTTCATTCTGTCCATCAACTGTTGTTTTTGCATATGTACGTATGGGGTGGCACCCGCTGCACATTCCAAATGCAACGAATGCATGCTGCCATGCCCTGTGTTATCTCATAGACGTACAATATCGTGCCGCATATGCCATTCCCTCATTTATTTTTTTGTCTCAAAACTATATCTAAATAACTTTAAAGTGTATATGAGAGCAAGCGATAATTAAATATATTTTAAACAGTTATATATTTCTAATTGTAATAAACTTATATTATAGTTAATATATTTTCTCAAAATCACATCTGGTGCGATCTCATAGCGCACTGGTTGCGCGATCGCCATGTGACCATAAAAAAACCATTTAATTAATTCATAACATTTCACATTGTAACAGTTCGAAAGTGCCACCCATTGTAGTCAATATCTTGACTGTATATCATGAGGCACACCTCTTCTGCTTAGAGAGCTTTGTTCTAAACTTTTTGCAATATACACATATCTTACACTACACACAACATGCAACCATCCGCTTCATCAATATACATGCTCCGTAAAGTAGCCTTCCACCTGTGATAGCCATACACCTAAAAGTTAAATTACCAAAATGTTCTCCAATACCAGAGGTAACATGGTTTGCATACGCTGTCCACAGCACAACATAATATAGTATGGCCCAGAGACAGCATCATTCATAGATAATGAACACACGGACACAGATAGATAGTGGAAGTGGGTACAGGCCCGTGCGCTCAATGCCTTTTTATCACCAGGGTGACATATCCAGCGACGTCTGTGATGAATGCGGGTAGGCTGAGTGTAAACCAGCCTTCATGAAATGGTTGCTGCTAGCATCAACTACAACAGTAATCATTGGATCACACACAGAGATTCAATATTAAAAGAATCGATAATTTGTGCTGCAGTAAGGTAGGGACAGTAGATGTAAAAGAACCACAACTTGTGGTATACTGACACACAATCAATAGATCTGACATAATACACAAAACGATTATATCATAAATGCTCCATCAGTTCTAGTGCACTCACATAGCCACACCAAAAGCATTCAGAATGTGCACAGCCAGCGATAATGCGTGCTGTAGACAGGCCGTACTAGGAGCTATATCTGTTGCCATCAACACTGCATCATCTGCAATAGCGAATCTGAATTGTGAACACTGGTGTCTGCAGTGTTAGCCACAAAGAGCGGTCAGCAATGACCCACAGCTAAATAAGGTGACTTGAGCTGGCCAGTGTGTCAGAAGCGAAGCAACAAATAAGCGTGTGCGGCGCCTGCAATGATACGTATGCATGGTGCAGACAGTTTGCACTAATGCAATGTCTTGTCAAACAGGACTACCTCATCTACAATAGCTACTCAATCTCAGTTGTGAACAGTGCTGTATGTAAAGTGTAGGCCAGAGTGAGTGGTCAGCAACGGGTTAATAGCCACATGGCATTGACTTGAGCTCTACAGTTTGCAATACGCTAATCAAAACAAGTGTGCAGAGCCTGCAATGATGCGTATAATGGTGCAGACAGAGCATACTACAGCAATCTCTTCTCTTACAGGACTGCATCATCTACAATAGCGACTCAATCTGAATTGTGAACACTACTGTCTGCATTGTTAATTGAAGGCAGTACTCACACACACAACCATCAATACTTTTTCTCATTCCCTCTTTTCAAAATACAGCAACATAAATTACATTAAACTCTACAATAAATAATTCAAATTGTGATTTCATCTATCCACAGTCTACACTATTTACTGTTCATTTCGACTTAAAGATGAATTTGGTCATTTTACTAAACCTTTCACTCATCTAAAAAAACTTCTTCAAGCAAGTATACTATAGCCTTATAGCCCGCTGTAGCAGGCTATACGGCTATTAAAGGCCCTCTCTAGCATTAAAGGCCCAAGCCGAAGGCGAGGGCCTTGAACAAGGGAGAGGGACTTTATTAGCCACTATAGCCCAGCTACAAGGGGCTATAAGGCTATTTGAACATTCTGCCACTAGAGGGTAGAATGTTCAAAGCGTGGGCGTAAAATCCGTTCCGCTCGCGGAATTCGCGGATTTTTGGCAAATTCGCAATCCGTAAACTCTCGCGAATTTGCAGAAAATGCGCAAATTCGTGCGAAGCGGATTTTTTTGCTTGCCCGCGCTTGACAACTACAATATTATACAATTTTGCGGCGCACGACGTTCACTTACCGTCATTCATCGTTTGAAGAGTTGTTTTTCTCCATGTTTGCGTGTGCTGCGTCATTTTGGATCTTGCTGCGGGAACCCGCGGGAGTTTGTCGACCGCGATTACGTCATCGCGGCTTGCCACCTTGCACAGCGAGAGTTTGTCAACGCGAGTACGTCATAAAGGCCTGTGATCACGCATCGCGGGAGTAAACACTTGCGAACACGTAGATGCGGCGGGCAGCGACAATCTCGCAATTGCGAGACTGCAAAATTTGCAATTTCGCACAAGAAATCCACCAGCAGGCAGCATAAACCTTGAAAATTATGATTTTTATCAGAATAACTCCTCAGGTTGACATTTGCCTGCACTTTTTTTTGCAAGGAGTCTCTTTTGGGGGTGGTGAGAGGAAGGAAGTGCCCCAGAGTCTCCAACTTCCTGTTGCTGTCCAGCAGGCTCCTCCCAGTGCTTTGTTCATGTCCTGGTCACATTGATTTGGATCTTGACCTTGAAGGATTACTTTTTGTGGATGCTGCTGGATATTTGGATTTGAGGCCTTTTTGACTTTCTTTGGATCACTTTTGGATTAAAAATGTCACAAGTAAGTTGATGTTGTTTGTTTGGGGCATTACAGTTGCTGCAACTACAATTTTGGAACTTTTTCAGAACATTAAATAAAATATATTGTGGGTAGCCACAGTATCCAGTAGGACCAGGGTTAGTTATGGGTGCATGATGCAACTGTTTTGTTGAATTTCAACATCATTTAGGGCATGGATGGCATTGGATTGTGGTGATTTTTGTGTGTTTTTCGATTTTTTGGCTGTTGTTGGGGCCTTTTGCCCAGGGGTACTCAGTGGTGCATGGACTGAGTCTTTCTGTGGGGTCTCTTTAATGTAAACATCATGGAGGGCATGGATGGCATTAGATTGTGGTGATTTTTATGTGTTTTTCGATTTTTTGGCTGTTGTTGGGGCCTTTTGCCCAGGGGTACTCAGTGGTGCATGGGCCTAGTCTTTCTGTGGGGTGTCTTGAATGTATACATCATTGAGAGCATGGATGGCATTGGATTGTGGTGATTTTTATGTGTTTTTCGATTTTTTGGCTGTTGTTGTGGCCTTTTGCCCAGGGGTACTCAGTGGTGCATGGACTGAGTCTTTCTGTGGGGTCTCTTTAATGTAAACATCATGGAGGGCATGGATGGCATTGGATTGTGGTGATTTGTGTGTGTTTTTTTTTACGTTTTGGGGTGGTGTTGGGGCCTTTCCATGTGGGTGGGGGCCATTTTGAGGCCTGGTCCAGGCAGGGCCTGGCCATGTGGGTGGGGGTCTAGGGGCCATTTTGAAGCCAGGCAGTTTGCTTTATAGTGCCATAGGCCTGCACCCAGTCTGCCATGCTTTCATCCATTATGCCCAAGGGTACTCAGTGGTGAATGGACCGAGTCTTTCTGTGGGGTGTCTTGAATTTCAACATCATGGAGGGCATGGATGGCATTGTGGTGATTTTTGTGTGTTTTTCGATTTTTTGTGGTGTTGATGGGGCATGGCCATGTAGGTGGGGGCCATTTTGAGGACTGGTACAGGCAGGGCCTGGCCATGTGGTGGGGGTCAAGGGGCCATTTTGAATCCAGGCAGTGTGCTTTGTGCCATAGGCCTGCATCCAATGTGCCTTGCTTTCCTCCATTATGCCCAGTGGTAACCAGTGGTGCATGGGCCTAGTCTTTCTATGGGGTCTCTTTAATGTAAACATCATGGAGGGCATGGGTGGCATTGGATTGTGGTGATTTTTATGTGTTTTTCGATTTTTGGGCTGTTGTTGGGGCCTTTTTGCCCAGGGGTACTCACTCAGTGGTGCATGGGCCTAGTCTTTCTGTGGGGTGTCTTGAATGTAAACATCATGGATGGCATGGATGGCATTGGATTGTGGTGATTTGTGTGTGTTTTTCGATTTTTTGTGGTGTTGATGGGGCATGGCCACGTGGGTGGGGGCCATTTTGAGGACTGGTACAGGCAGGGCCTGGCCATGTGGTGGGGGTCAAGGGGCCATTTTGAATCCAGGCAGTGTGCTTTGTGCCGAAGGCCTGCATCCAATGTGCCTTGCTTTCATCCATTATGCCCAGGGTTCCTCAGTGGTGCATGGGTCTAGTCTTTCTGTGGGGTCTCTTGAATGTAAACATCATTGAGGGCATGGATGGCATTGGATTGTGGTGATTTTTGTGTGTTTTTCGATTTTTGGGCAGTTGTTGGAGCCTTTTGCCCAGGGGTACTCAGTGGTGCATGGACTGAGTCTTTCTGTGGGGTCTCTTTAATGTAAACATCATGGAGGGCATGGATAGCATTGGATTCTGGTGATTTTTGTGTGTTTTTAATTTTTTTGGGGTGTTGATGGGGCATGGCCATGTGGGTGGGGGCCATTTTGAGGACTGGTACAGGCAAGGCTTGGCAATGTGGGTGGGGGTCTAGGGGCCATTTTGAAGCCAGGCAGTGTGCTTTGCTGTGCCATAGGCCTGCACCCAGTCTGCCATGCTTTCATCCATTATGCCCAAGGGTACTCAGTGGTGAATGGACCGAGTCTTTCTGTGGGGTGTCTTGAATTTCAACATGATTGAGGGCATGGATGGCATTGGATTGTGGTGACCGCCCTGACTTCGTTAGAAGTGGTCGCTCCCTTCTGCCCTTGCTGACTCCTGCCTAAATCTGCCTGGTATCGTGTGCATTGCGCTGCTGACCTCATTTAGCGCTTAAACGTGCCTGTAGCATTATTTTATTGTGTGCATTAGCATTATATCATTATTTTGGCATGCCGCTTGTTTGCTCGACTGTGCCTGCATTTGCTCATTTAATCAAAGTGCCTGTGTTGCTTAGCCCCCATTGCCGCATCGTTGGTCTATTTACTGATAGTAACATAATCACATTCTCCGCCCCCCGGTCTGCACTCGCGTTTCAGCCGCCATTATCTGTGTTGTTGTTGTTTTGCCCGGAGCCCGCCCCCTCCACCACGCACCCGCCTCCCTGCTGCTCCTCCCTCCCACTAAGAGGCAAGGCTTCTCCTGACCACCTAAGCGCTGTGACCGCCCTGACTTCGTTAGAAGTGGTCGCTCCCTTCTGCCCTTGCTGACTCCTGCCTAAATCTGCCTGGTATCGTGTGCATTGCGCTGCTGACCTCATTTAGCGCTTAAACGTGCCTGTAGCATTATTTTATTGTGTGCATTAGCATTATATCATTATTTTGGCGTGCCGCTTGTTTGCTCGACTGTGCCTGCATTTGCTCATTTAATCAAAGTGCCTGTGTTGCTTAGCCCGCATTGCCGCATCGTTGGTCTATTTACTGATAATAACATAATCACTTTCTCCCAACCCGGTCTGCACTCGCGTTTCAGCCGCCATTATCTGTGTTGTTGTTGTTTTGCCCGGAGCCCGCCCCCTCCACCACGCACCCGCCTCCCTGCTGCTCCTCCCTCTCCCCTCCCCTCCACTATCCGCATATGACAGATGAATACTCGCGCAGCGTTCACGCGCAGCGGTCGCGCCAAAGGTGCGCCAAAGGTAAGCCCGTCTACGCCCGTCCGCGCCTGGACCGCGCCCAGCGCCAGACCCCCTGGCCCCTGTACCACCCACCCCACCCGCACTACATACGACGCCTCCACCCTCTTAGCCCTAAACCCCGGCCGCCTTCCCAACTGCGCCCAAGCCGCTCCTGGACACACCCATGGACCCTTCACATGCAACTCCTTCAAGTTTGACGGCACTAAGACCAACTCCCCATCCACGAACACAAAACAGAGACCTGACACCAACCACCTAAAATGCATTCTGCTCAACACCCGCTCGGTCCACAGACACGCCATCGACCTTTGGAATCTACTAAACACCATCTCTCCGGACGTCGCCTTCCTAACAGAAACATGGATGAACGCCTCCTCAGCCCCAGACATCACCATTGCCATCCCGGAAGGCTACAAGATCATCCGGAAGGACCGCACCAAGCAAACAGGAGGAGGCATCGCCATCGTCCATAAGAACTCCATCCGCATCTCAACCAGCTCAGACGTCAACCTCGCTAGCGCTGAACACCTTCACTTCCAGATCCACACCGACCCCAAGACCACACTCAGAGGCACCCTCCTCTACCGACCTCCAGGACCCCGTGCACAATTCAGTGAAGACATCACTGACTTTATCACCCCACACGCCCTCCCCTCCGAGGACTACATTCTATTAGGAGACCTCAACTTCCACCTGGAAAAGAGCAACGACAGCAACGCCACCACCCTTTTGGACAATCTTGCCAACCTCGGACTCAAACAACTTGTTAATACCCCCACTCACTATGCAGGTCACACACTCGACCCCATCTTCACCTCCAGCAAACATATCTCCTTCAGTCACACCACAGTTCTCCATTGGACGGACCACAGCTGCGTTCACTTTATCTACAAAAAGAACACAACCCACAACCATCCTCAACCTACTCTGCGAAGAAACTGGAACAAAATCACCAACGACCAGATCTCCTCATCGCTTCTTCAAAACCCCCCTGCCCACTCCTTGAACCCCAACCAAGCAGCCATTAACCTCACTCAATGGCTAACCAACAGCGCCAACAACCTAGCACCTCTGAAAAAACGTCAAATCAATCTGGGCAGCAAAAACGCCCCCTGGTTCAACGATGATCTTAAGAAATCCAAGAAACTCTGTCGCTCCCTTGAGAAGGCCTGGAAAAAAGACCCAAACACCAGCACCAGGGACGCCTTCAAAAACGCAACCCGCATACACCACCAACTAATCCGGACTGCCAAGAAAGCCACATTCAAAGACCGACTAGACAACAACGCCCACAACAGCAAGGAATTATTCAACATCATCAAAGAGTTTACCAACCCTACTGCCAACTCCAACGACATCACTCCCTCTCAAACCCTTTGCGACTCCCTAGCTTCGTTCTTCCACGACAAAATCGCAGACATCCACAACAGCTTCGACAACCAACCCGGAGACCAACCCACCCAACCTTCTGCCGTACCTTCACCCCCCTTGAACATCCTTAATGACTGGAACCCAATCTCCACTGAGGACACCATCCGCCTGATGAACTCCATCCACTCAGGATCCCCAACAGACCCATGCCCTCACCACATCTTCAACAAAGCAGACTCCATCATAGCACCACACCTCCGAGACGTCATCAACTGCTCCCTCAACTCCGCCACCTTCCCGGAAAGCTGGAAACACGCCGAACTCAGCGCCCTTCTGAAAAAACCCACAGCCGACCCTACTGAACTCAAAAACTACCGCCCCATCTCGCTCCTTCCATTCCCGGCCAAAGTCATCGAGAAAGCTGTCAACAACCAACTCGCCGCCTTCCTCGAAACCAACAAATCCCTCGACTCCTCACAGTCCGGCTTCCGAGCAAAACACAGCACTGAGACCTCACTCATCGCAGCAACAGACGACATTCGAACTCTACTTGACAATGGAGACACAGTCGCCCTCATCCTCCTTGACCTCTCCGCAGCCTTCGACACAGTCTGCCATAGCACCCTATTACAACGCCTCAGAAACATCGGAATCCAAGGAAAAGCTCTGGAATGGATCACCTCATTCCTCACCGGAAGAACTCAGAGAGTCCGCCTTCCACCATTCAAGTCAGAGGCCACTGAAGTCATTTGCGGCGTACCACAAGGATCTTCACTCAGCCCCACCCTCTTCAACGTATACATGAGCCCCCTCGCGACCATCGCACGCCAACACAACCTCAACATCATCTCCTACGCTGATGACACTCAACTGATCCTTTCACTTACCAAAGACCCGATCACCGCCAAAACCAACCTACATGAAGGAATGAAAGAAGTAGCTGAGTGGATGAAGCACAGCCGTCTGAAACTGAACTCAGACAAAACAGAAGTCCTTATCTTAGGTACCTCCCCCTCAGCCTGGGATGACTCCTGGTGGCCAGAGGCCCTTGGAAAAGCGCCCATCCCGACGGACCACGCACGGAACCTGGGCGTCATCCTAGACTCCTCACTCTCGATGAACAGACAAGTCAACGCCGTCTCATCATCTTGCTTCAACATTCTTCGCATGCTCCAAAAAACTTTTCACTGGATCCCCACCGAAACTAGAAAAACGGTCACCCACGCACTGGTCACTAGCCGCCTGGACTACGGTAACACCCTATACGCCGGCACCACCGCAAAACTTCAGAAAAAACTCCAACGCATCCAGAACGCATCAGCCAGACTCATACTAGACATCCCGCGTAAAGACCACATCTCTAGCCACCTGAAAAACCTCCACTGGCTCCCCGTCAATAAGAGGATAACATTCCGCCTCCTAACCCACGCACACAAAGCACTTTACGATCTTGGACCCGAATGCCTCAACACACGACTTTCCCTCTACACCCCCTCCCGCCAGCTACGCTCCTGCAACCAAGCCCTGGCTGTTGTACCTCGCATCAACAAGACCACCATGGGAGGACGATCCTTCTCCTACCTGGCAGCCAAAACCTGGAACTCACTTCCCACTCACCTTCGCCTCACTCAGAACCACCTAGCATTCAGAAAGCAACTTAAAACTTGGATATTCGACAAGTAATTCCCCACCCTTCCCCAAGCGCCTTGAGACCCTCTGGGTATGTAGCGCGCTATATAAATTACTTGACTTGACTTGACTTGACTTGGTGATTTTTGTGTGTTTTTCGATTTTTTGGCTGTTGTTGGGGCCTTTTGTCCAAGGGTACTCAGTGGTGCATGGACTGAGTCTTTCTGTGGGGTCTCTTTAATATAAACATCATGGAGGGCATGGATGACATTGGATTGTGGTGATTTTTGTATGTTTTTCGATTTTTTGGGGTGTTGATGGGGCATGGCCATGTGGGTGGGGGCCATTTTGAGGACTTGTACAGGCAGGGCCTGGCCATGTGGTGAGGGTCAAGGGGCCATTTTGAATCCAGGCAGTGTGCTTTGTGCCATAGGCCTGCATCCAATGTGCCTTGCTTTCATCCATTATGCCCAGGGTTACTCAGTGGTGCATGGGCCTAGTCTTTCTGTGGGGTCTCTTGAATGTAAACATCATTGAGGGGATGTATGGCATTTGATTGTGCTGATTGTGTGTGTTTTTCGATTTTTTGGGGTGTTGATGGGGCATGGCCATGTGGGTGGGGGCCATTTTGAGGACTGGTACAGGCAGGGCCTGGCCATGTGGTGGGGGTCAAGGGGCCATTTTGAATCCAGGCAGTGTGCTTTGTGCCATAGGCCTGCATCCAATGTGCCTTGCTTTCATCCATTATGCCCAGGGGTACTCAGTGGTGCATGGACTGAGTCTTTCTGTGGGGTCTCTTTAATGTAAACATCATGGAGGGCATGGATAGCATTGGATTCTGGTGATTTTTGTGTGTTTTTCAATTTTTTGGGGTGTTGATGGAGCCTTTTGCCCAGGGTTACTCAGTGGTGCATGGACTGAGTCTTTCTGTGGGGTCTCTTTAATGTAAACATCATGGAGGGCATGGTTGGCATTGGATTGTGGTGATTTTTGTATGTTTTTCGATTTTTTGGGGTGTTGATGGGGCATGGCCCTGTGGGAGGGGGCCATTTTGAGGACTGGTACAGACAGGGCCTGGCCATGTGGGTGGGGGTCTAGGGGCCATTTTGAAGCCAGGCAGTATGCTTTGTTGTGCCATAGGCCTGCACCCAGTTTGCCATGCTTTCATCCATTATGCCCAGTGGTGCATGTTATTGGTCTTTTTCATTTTGGGGGGTGAGTATCATAAAAATGCTTACTTGCAAACTATTAATTGAAGCGCTACATATGCAACATTTATTTAACTGATGTTCCTCTGGCTTCGTTTGCTTTTAGGTGCAGAAAGACGAATCATCAGCCTCATCGTTCCTCATAAG
Organism: Lissotriton helveticus; assembly: GCF_964261635.1. NCBI lineage: Eukaryota > Metazoa > Chordata > Amphibia > Caudata > Salamandridae > Lissotriton > Lissotriton helveticus. The sequence goes on from NC_136062.1 coordinate 57,763,220, forward strand.
TGCCAGGAAGAAGTCCTGCTGCGGTGTGTGCAGCACAACGTCATGCCCGTAGCTCCTCTAGCAAGAAAGTTGCCATTAAGGAGCAGAAGAAGCAAGTGGCGCCACTTACCAAGGAGACTGGTGTGCCGACCGCCGCATTTTTGGGGAAAATAAAGAGTACGCCTGCAGCAGCAGCGGGGTCTGCTGGGGACCAAGCTGGGAGCAGCACCTCTGCTCCATTGGGCTCAGTGCCGCCACCACCACGCCAACTTAGGTCCAAGCCCTTGAGTGCTGCAGAGGCAGCCAGTATAGTTGTTCAATCACCTTCGAGCAGTGATGTTGGCTCATCGCAAGAAAGCAGCAGCATCCCTCAATCAACACAGGTTGTTGTAACTCAACTGACGAGTGTTCAACAACCACAGCCGCAACAACAACCACATGTGCAAGTACAAGCCCAAGTACATGTGGAAGGAGAGGCGGCGCAAGGAGAGGCGCAAGAAGAGGTGCATTGAGCGGGACAAGTGCCCACAATAGTTGTTCCTCCCGAAGCAGGGGCACATCAGGAAATCGACATTCAAGCCGAGGTATCATATGAGGAAGCCACTCCTCCTGATGATTCATTGTCATCCAGATCCCCAGCAAGGAAAAGATCAAGGATGGTGTCTACATCTTCTTCAAACCCCCTTCCTTCTGATGATTTGGATGAAAATTGGGAACCACCAGTGCTGTCTGAGAGTGAGGCACACCATGATCTGACAAAGGTAGCTAAGCGTAAAAGGAAGGTTTCCGAAAGTCTCAGAGTTATGGAGTGTGATGATGACGCTGAACAAGAAGTGGCGTATACTCCTGCTGAATGTGCTGATGAAGACTCTCACGATGATGACGCAGTCATCATAGATGTCACTCCAGCCTCAACGGGCATGCAGCAAACAGACATTTTTACCCTATCCCGAAATGCTTCTGAGCGTGATGCTGGTGACGTGTCAATGGGACCACCACCAATGCAGTTAACTAGTACACCACCACCTACAGCTTCCATATTTTCTCGCCAGAAGGGACCTCCATCCACCTCGACCTCCATTTCCTCAATTAGTAGTGCTGTAAGTGCACAACGGACTAAATTTCGGCAACACACATCCTCCACTTCATCTGGAATTAGCAGCATTCCCAGTATCGCCTCCTCCGCCCCCCACAGACATTTGAAGTCCGCAGTTTGGGACTTCTTTAGTGTTAGCCCAACAAGGGAAAACATAGCCATTTGTACCATTTGTAAGGTTCGAGTTAGTCGTGGTAAGCTTGGTACCAACTATGGTACCGGAGGCCAGAGAGGTCATCATGAGAGACAGCACACTGTCAAATGGCATGCGCACCTAAGGGAGATCAAGGCAGCCTGAATTGCAAATCAACAAATTGTATCCGTTGATGTTTCATCTGCTGATGACGAGGAGGAAGTAGCGTCAAACATTTCTTCAGTTACACCCAGTACCCCTGTCAGCAGCACACCCCCTGGAAGATATATGAGCCAAACTAAGAGTGTTTGGAGAGAGTGAGACACCAATGCGAAAAAGTTCATCATCACTGAGCATAACTAGGTCGAAGAAGTCATCATCATCCCGTAAAATGGTCCAGCCCACCATTAGAAACATGTTGTTTTCAGATGCGCCATTTGAACGCAACCACCCAACGGTACGTCTGTATAACACTAAGCTGGCTAAACTGCTAGTGCTGGACCTTCTCCCTTTTTCTTTTGTGGAAGGGGTGGGTTTTCTTGAAATGGTGGCAATGCTCTGCCCTAAATGGAAGGTTCCTAGCCGGTTCTATTTTGCCAGAGTTGCGGTTCCAGCACTCCATGAAGATATGCTGGAGGTGATTGGGGCAGCTTTGCAGAAGAGTGCTGTTCACACTATACATCTGACAACAGACATGTGGACCAGTTGCGCAGCCACTGATTACATGTGCATCACTGCACACTGGTTCTCTTTTTAGGGGTTAAAGCAAAGCTAAACGCAGGTGTTGACACCGACAAAGTTTATAAAGCTACTTGGAAACATGCAACAATAGCCATGTTTGCCATGGACAAAACTCATACAGGAGAAAACCTTTTGCATGGGTTTAACACAAAGGTCTTTGAATGGCTGTCCCCAAGAAAACGCATGATTGGTTATGTTTCCACAGATAATGGCGCCAATGTAGTTAAGGCCATAGATAAGGGTAACTATTGCCGTGTTTGGCGCACTGTATAAACCTGGTTGTTAAAAAATTCTTGAGTGAAGAAAGTCCAGTCTCCGAGTTACTGACCACCTGCCGAAGAATGTGCACACATTTCAACCATTCTTTTAAGGCCCGGAAGCAGCTGAGGTGCCTGCACCATGAACGTAAAGTGCCAGTGAAAGCACTCATCCAGGAGGTGGCAACACGTTGGAACTCATCCTTCTACATGCTTGAGCGTCTGTATGAGCAGTATACGGTAGTCGATCAGTATTTCTTTAAACTGGGTACACCTATGATAGACATGAGGATACAGGTGGAGCAATGGGAGCTAGTTAAAAGCCTGACAGACATGCTTCGTCCTTTTGAGGTCTACACGCGTGCAGTCAGCAGGGAGGACTGTAATTTGTGAAAAGCTATCCCATTGTTGCGCATGCTAGAGCACCAACTGAAGGCGGTGTCTTCTAGGTTTGAAAAAGATGGAAAGGAAGAAGGATTTGAGTTGGCGGAGAAGTTATTACAGCGCCTACTTCGTGATGAATGTCTTGACAAGATCCAGACAGAACAGCATTACATTTCTGCTACTATTCTGGATCCACGGTACAAAAAGGCAGTATCAGGCAGAGTATTCTTTCCTTTTGATGACGCAGATGTTACAAAGTACAAACATTGTCTAGCTGTGTCAGCCACTCGGTTTGAAAGAGAACGGCAGGAAATTGAAGGAAAAGGCAGTATATCAGCAGGCCATCCGCAGTCAAATAAATCCACTTCTGCATCTGTGGCTGTGGCAGAAGTGAGTGATTTTCCCTCTCAGCCGTTAACGACACCAGCAACCGTATCATCTGCACCAGACACAAAAGTAATATTTTTTGTAGAGGAGGATTGGCTAACTGAGCTTGGGTTTGCTTCTCAAATGGTCCCAGAAAAAAGTAAGCAAAGTGGAGGAACCCTGGAGAACCTTGAGTCGATGGTGCAGGCCTATCTGAATGACTCAACAGAGGTCCATCTTTCTCATGACCCATTGGCGTATTGGCATGGGAAGACAGATGTGTGGCCAGATATCACCAACCTGGCTATAAATTACTTGTCTTGCCCACTCGCAAGCGTGTCTTCTGAACGTGTTTTCAGTGCTGCTGGTGGCATTGTAACTTCCAAAAGGACCCTCCTCTCGCCCAAAAATGTGGAGAGTTTAACAATGATCAAGATGAATCAGCACTTCATACCACCAGATTACAAAATACGAGAATGCACGCAGGAAGAAGACGAGGAGGACACCAACTTAGATGAGGGAAGTTCTTCCCTGTTAACTGACCTACTCCCATCTGAATTAGCAGAGTTTGAGGACGAGCTCTTCTTCCCTGACACCGAGCCCTGAAAATGAGTCAATGAATCACTAACTTTCTTTTTCGTCCTTATTCACTTTGATTCCTGTGTGTCTGTCTTTCTTTGTTTTGCAAAATCTATATAAAAAAAAACTTGAATCACCTAATCACAAAAACAAGCCCATCAGCAGAACTGTCTTCACTTATTTGCTTATTGATTTGAAGGTGCCGCAGTCTGCATTCCTCAGGTTCACAAGTTCACAAGAACATGCTCCTCTATCCTCCTCCTCCAGACTCCTATTTCCCTCAAAGCAGATGGCTGGATTACGCCCAATGAAGAAAGACTCTGCACTTGTGGGGGTGTTCTACTTCTTTGCGGGTGAGTTGACGGGTCTGGGGCATTGCTGTGAAGGTCTAATACCGGCTAAAAGTGGTTTGGAAAAAAATCGGAGCAGAAAAAGTTTTTGCGTTTTTGATCACTTGCCTGTCTTTGGGGTGCTGTTTGGGGGCTTTTAGGTTGTTGGGGGTAGGTTGTTGGGGTCTGCTGGCACATTCTAATGTTGATTGCATTTGTTTTACAGGAAATCCATGGTGGAAAAGGGGAGTTAGGGCCTAGCTGCAGAGCGCATTTGGCCTGAATTCCAGGTAGGCCCAAAGTTTTCTAAGTGTGGCTTTTCCCGGGTTTTGCCTTTTGGCTTGTTGGGGGTGTTAAACTTGTTTTTGCCCGGGTTGACAGTTCTTGGGCCATTGCTGGGAAGGTCTAATATCCGAAAGAAAGTGTTTTGGAGAGAATCCCTGGGGAATATGTTTTTGAATTTTCTGAAATTTCGCTGACTCTTACGTTTTTGGGGGGCTGTTTGTGGGGGTTCCTGGTGTTTGTGGGGGGGTTTGCGAGTCTTGGAGCAATGCTGGATATGAATACTTTTGCTTGCTTGCAAGTGGTTTGAATACAATCCATGGTAGGTAAGGGGGGATTTGGGCCTACTTTACTTTCAAAGTACGTTTGGTCACTATTTTCTACTAGGCCTCTGACAGCTAGCAGTATCGCACGTTTTTGAGATCTGATTGGGGGTCTTCTACATTTTTGCGACTGGGTTTAGTAAGGGTCTGGGAGCACTGCTGGGAAGGTCTAATTTTGTTCTAAAACACAGTTTATAGTACACCTACCTTGAGGTGAAGATCCGCTAAATTAATTCGCCCATATTTATTTATCCTTCAAAAGGAGACTCAGACAGAGTACGCACTTTCAAAAATATTGTACTGTCTATTAGGAAACTCAAAGTGTGACTTTTTGCACTACACAGCGTACATACCTTATATTTATTTGTCAGTGGTGTTCTAATATAACTTCCTGTTTTTCCATCAATAATTACAGGCCGGGTTTCAGCCTATGCAATGGGAAAAAAAGGATGAAGTCAGGCTTCAAATTAGCGAGCCGCAATTCAGCATCCGCAGGCAGGCAGTGGACAGGGTGTCTTCTGGTCACCAACATTGATGGTCGGAGCGTCAGATGGAATGGAGGAGTCCCGCTAATAAGAGGAATGGTTGGATGCATGCAACTTCCCAAATTCAACAGGACAACTACAACAACATACAGATACAGTATCCGTTCTTTTCTAATTATCTTTTAAGTAATGTTATTGCTGTGAACTTCTATGAGTGTGACTCTGCATTTCTTTGATCTCTGCTTCTAAATTCATCCCTACAGCCATTGTATAGGTTTTACTTCTGCTATTTTTCAAACCTAATTTAATGTACGAAGTGTTACTCTGAGTGCAGAGATAGGCAAGTGAAAATGCATAATTACTGCCGCCCTGTACTGTCGCATTCTTTCATTCACGGTTGTTTAAAGTACTACTTACTTTTCAGTAACCATGCATGCAGTAGTGCATGCACTTCCTTTATGTCACTTAAAAGATTTATGGATAGCTTTGTACCCAAAGATTTGTTTATGTTCAATTATTGTTTGTCCATGCTGTGTTTTTTTTCTTCTCTCAACAAAACTTTCCCAAAAAACCCCTTTCCCATCCATTTTCCAAACTCTAACCCTCTTCCCACGGGCTGTGTGGTTTTGATTGTTGTGTGACTAAATGACAGCAATAATTCCACACACTTGCGGGGGAGGATAAGGTCATAGCAACAGGCTGGTGAAGGAATCCGAGGATATATCTTACTCAGCCTGACACAGACCCATGACTATTGGTAAATGAAAGCAGATTTTCATGTGCGCCATCAACTTGATTGCTCATCAAGAACATCCTCCTCCTAGGCGTGGCAAATGATTACGCTGCTGTGTCCTTCACCTTCAGTACTATTTCTTGTAATAGTAGCCAATGTCAAAGAAATTCAACGTAAGTAGTAGTTATACTTTCAATACTTTACCATTTGTTAGGCTACATTGTGGCACTGTTCTAGTATACTGTCACCTGCTATATTCTCTATCGTACCGTTCTAATGCTACGGTAAGGACAAACAAGGTTTCATTTTCTTTTTTTTCAGATGCTGCAACTGCCACTGTGTAACACCACTAGTACCACCGCAATGATGACATTTCATCCGCCCAGGATTGCCAACCTTAATCGCCATTTCCCGTGCAGCCAGCCCTGTGCCTAGCCCTATTTCCAAACACAAATTACAGGTAAGATAAGCGTTTGGGGGGAGGTAGTATAATGGAGTATTAGGAGAGACGAGAGACTGACGGTCCTAGGACTATTGAATTCACTTACTCTGTGAGATGCACTTAGTTTTGAAAACATTTGGGCAATTACTTACACAACTTGAATCAAGATGCCACTTAAGTTTCAGGAAAACAAACTTACTGTTAAACCCCCACCCACCAGCCTCAAAAGCAGTAAAAAAGTAAAAACACGTATGCTAAGATAAAGTTTAAAGTATATTTATATCCCTAAAATAAATAATCTCCCGCAAGACCCAACCCACCCCCATCCCGAACCCCAACGAATGTCCGTGAAAACTAAGTCCAAAAAAGTAGAAAACCCAAATCCCAATTCCCACCCCCCAGAAGTCTTTAAAAAAGGGGCAAGGGACAGTCTCCTCCTACAGCAATCCGCAGCACGCGAAGTGACATACAAACTCCATCGTGATTGCAGATCAGTGACAACACTAAAAAGTTTCCTACTACATTAACCAGTCATTAAAATACTCAAACTATCAATCCACCACCACTATTTCTTCTTATTGCCAGGTGTACAAAGGAAGGACTGGACTTGAGTCTGTAGGGGCTGATTTACAAGCCCCTTGCGGCTCTTTAACTCCGTTGTTGCGTGACTTTTGTGATGCAGCGGCAGAACAAAAGAGGCGCCATGGTGCGGCTTATATTAACAACGTGACGCATATGGGAGATGCATCACGTTGTAAAGCCCTGCGCCATCAGGGGGCGTTCCGGCGCAAGGGAGGGTGTTCCTGCGCAGGAACGCATCCTAAGAGTGGCTGAGGGAAATCTACAAGATTTCAATCAGTCACTTTTAGGACAATGATGCGTCACTCAAACCCTGCGCCTGCTTGAAGCAGACGTACGGCTTGACGCAGCATTGGGGAGATAGGGCACCCCAGAGCATTGCTGGAGCTGCGCCTCCTTTACGGCACAGATGCGTAAGGCTTCGGTGATGTTTTGGGCCCATGGTGCACCGCATTGTAAATACGGCGCACCATGGGTGGTGGTGGCGTGGCGCACAATTACTGGCGCATACCTGCTACTTTGCAGGCATGCACCGGTAATTGCAAATCTGCCCCTTAGTGTCTAGCATTACGCAGTTCTGTAAACTACACTCATACATAATTTCTCAGGCCAATGAAATGAACACAAAATTGAAAACAAATAAGCATAGTAGCAACGCTACTGAGAAGGAGAGCAGTGCACCTGAAATGCACAGAAGATTTTGAAATATAATTTACCTACAATGTAATCGGCAGCATTATTGCTCTTGATAAAAAACAAAAATTTGCAATATAATCACACACAGAGCAGGAGAAAGTGATGAAATAGCTACTACTACTCAACAAGCCCGGGGATGTCGACGCCGAGCAGGTCGAGCTAGTCGCGTTCCCGGTCCAGGAGATCCGTCCAACGGTGGGTGGCCTGGTTGTAGGTGCGTCGGACCCGAGAGTGTTCAAACATGGCCCGGCACACCTTCTCCCACCGCTTCCGGTGCTCCCGAAGCCCGTAGCCGCTTGCGATCTTGCCGCCTGCCGCGATGATCCTGGGGAGGCGGCGCTGTACAAAGAACATTAGTGCGGCCACCTCCTTCGTGCTAAAAATCTCCCGTGACATCACTAGCTCCCCCCTCAAACGCCCACACGGGAGCCGGGCACGGGGTGCGGGACCCTTCCCCTTCTCGGGCTGCTTCCCGGCTCCCTTTACCATGGTCTGGGCAGAAAGGAAGGTAAATAATAAAGAAGAAATAGAATAGGGAAGAAGAAAAGAATAGAGTTAAAAAAAGCAGTTTAAAATTAACCAAAAGTAGCAGAAAACACAAACATATAGAGCTAGAAAAATAGAGGGATAGATAATAAGTAAAATAGATTAAAAAAAACTTCAAACAAGCAAAGGATGACAGAGATTGATAGAGGATACAGAAAGGATGCCCAGAACCATAGCAATGAATGAAAAACAAGATGGCCGTGCCCGTTCACGACCGCGTGGGTACGTTCGCGCGAGATTTCCCCCGCGATCACACGCGAAATTGTACTAGCGAGCCGCACACTTTGCGAGATTACACATAGCGCCCGGAAACTGAAATACGTAGGGCAAACAAGATGGCCGTGCACATGTACGACCGCTAGGGTAACTTCGCAACGTTGCGCTCCAAGTGGCTTGCGAAAACGCAAAAAATCCCGCAAACTAACACGACGCAAAAAAAACAAATCGTATATTTGCACGAATTTGCGGCTTCCGAAATCGATCTCGCGCGAATTCGCGCCCAGCGAATCGCGCGAAATTACAGAAAAACGATTTTTGCAAAGCTGAAAGCACTCTGCAGGTGCAAAAGTTCAAGCTCATCTTTAGTAACCATTCCCTGCAGTGCTTCCTGAGTGGCCCCTCCAGAATTCAGTTGCCTACTTGCAACTATTCTATGACCCTGCTCTGACCCTCACAGCAGGCTCAGAGAATAGCTACAAGTATGCCACAAAGGTACTGTTAATAAAAATTACACTGCAACAGAAAGCAATTACAGATAAGGAATCAGGTGCCAGACTGGAAGTTCAAATTCAGTGACACATTAATCAGCCCCTAATTCATTCATGTCAGTTGAGGCAGGGCAGGTGTGCTAACGAATTTTACAAAACTGAAATCACTTAGCAGGTGCAAAAGTTCAAGCTCATCATTAATGAGGAAGCACTTACAGCTAAGGAAGCAAGTGCCAGCTCAAATTCAGTGACACATTCATCAGCCCCAAATTAATTCATGTCAGTTGAGGCAGGGCAGGTGTGCTTTTCCCCCCATAATCTACAGTGATGAACCAGAGGGTGGCATGGGTGAGCTAGAGGGTGGCAGTGGTGAAACAGAAGGTGGCAGTGGTGAAACAGAGGGTGCTGTGATGAACCAGACGTAGAAACAACATGGTCGCGACCGTTGCTACCCGACAAGTAAGTTCGCGTTTGCGAACTGGTAAAAAACCCTCGCGAAATGGCAGAAACACTTGCAAACACAAAAAAAATCTGCAAAATTCGCGAGAGTTCGCAAATTTTGCGGATTGCGAATCCGTAAATACGCAATTTTGCAAATTGCGAATTCGCAAAATTCGCCCATACTTAGAATGTTCTCACAAATAAAGCAAAGCCTTAAGAGATCGCAAGGGGATTGGAATCCCTTTAGGCTCCCTGAAGCATTTGTTCACAGCCAGAGCTGTGAACAAAAACATTGCAATGTTGGAACTCTAGGCTTACACAAGCCATTATAAGAACGGAACTACTCCATTGTTTTTAATGGAGCTCCCAACATTCCAATGTTCTAATAAAACAATATTGTGTATGTTTCAATAGACGTTCTAATTACTTAACTGCTGGATTCTGTAATTAAACAATCACCACTCAATCTAAAATGTGAACCCTGCGAACTGCAGTCTAGACCAGATGCAATGGTAATTAACACCTCACAGCCACATACCGTTCGATTAAAAAACACAGAGTTGGTTGCACCTGATCAGAGAGGGTACACAGAAATCATCACAGACTTTAACTAATGACATCCTCAATCATACAATCAAGACCCCATTTCACTGTTCGCACCTGCTGTACCACTGTATACTCCACCGACTACTGTCAACCAAGCCCAATAATCACGTCCAGCAGTTAGCTATGGAGGCACAGAGAGGGATGCACCTCAACACATGAACTTCTGAGAAAAGCAAGCAGCAGGTAATATCGGACATCGTCTATTGTGGGATCAAGACACCGTTCCACGGTTGGGACCTAGAGTTGGTGCAGCTGGTCGAAGGGAGTACCTTCATCTCGACTCTCAGATGCAGTTCTAACATCATCCATTGTGGGATCAAGACCAATGTTGGGAACTAGAGTTGCTTGCACCTCATCGGAGGGGCTACACAGAAGTCATCACAAACTTTAACTTCTGACATCCTCAATCATAGAATTAAGACCCTGTTTCACTGTTTGGTCCTGCTGTACCACGGTGTATTCCAGCGATAGCAGTCAACTAAACCCAATTACCATGTGCAGCAGTTAACTATAGAAGCACAGAGACTGATGCACCTCAACAGAGGGAGTTCTGTGAAAAACCAGCAACAGGTAATATCAGACATCGTCCTTTGTGCGATCAACACACTATTCCATTGTTGGGACCTAGAGTTGGTTGCAGCTGGTCGAAGGGGGTACCTTCATCTCCACACTCAGATACAGTTCTAGCATCCCCCACTATGGTATCAAAAACACCCATCCACTGTTGGTACCTGTCAGACTACTGTGTTAGTAGTATACAGAGCACTCCATGGTGCTGGGCCCAGTGTTAATCTCAGGAGCCTTCCGAGCTCGCAGACATCGGCCCAGGAGCTTCCGCCGCCACGTGGTGGGCCCTGTTTCACATACGGAGGTGTTGAAAAGTGAACTGTGAAGCATATATGCGTTACAGCTGTCATTACGCTTTCTAGATATCAGCACTCTGAAAGCATCGTTCACGCAGCCACCTTCGCTCACGGCGTCAGCCTCGTGGCGGTTTAATCTGCGCCTACCTGGCATACATGTTCGCCAATCCGGAAGAGAATCACACCCAGAGAAACGTGCCTCTTCTTCAAACCCCTACACTAGCCTTGCATACGCAGAGCTAGCCCACTACCCTAAACATTTAGTGGGGGGAGACACGTACGAGCTACCATTCCGTAATCTTCCCTACTGACTGTACTATCATGGTTGCGTCCACTGTCCACTTCACTCAATAGACCATCATTGTATGTTGATTGTTGACATGTACATGTCTGTGCTCTGCATACTCAACTCTGTCTGGCACACCTCCTCAACACTTTGCATTATATACTTTTATAATCGATAATTACTTACCACCTTTGCACATACTGTGCTCCCATCTCTCCCCGCATTCTGCATTGTGAGGTAGAGGTGCCATGCCATGTTTAATTTGTGTGCATGGCTAGCCAGGTTTCCCACAGTATGTAGTGTTGTTGTGTCTGCTAGGTGCACATGTTGTTTGTCATGTTGTATGTGATTATATAAGGTAGCGCGTTTATTCACCAGCAGTGGTTTCTCCCATTTACATATTGCTGTCTTAAAGAGCATACAGAAGTTTTTCTCACAGGTGAAAAGTGCGACCACAATGACAGTCATTCATTACTATCCAAGAATGTCCAACCACACAGCGCTTCAAAGCTTACAGCCCTCAACCTTGCATCCTTTCTTAAAAGAACGCCAACTCCCACAATAAGACTAACATTCACACAGCTTTCTAACGGCAGTTATCTGCTTCTCAATAACATGCACTCCTACGGAATGTGAGCTGGCACACCGCATGTCCTTACTGTTTCAAACACAGTAACTTCCTGTGGCAAAGTCTATTCCCACCCACACAAACTGACTCCCAAACTTCAACTTGGTCTTCAATTCTTAGTTTGAAAACAGATTTTAAGAAACAAACCAAACTAAAAGCGCTTTTGATCAGAACAGAAGTCTCCCTCACTTCTGAAAAATAAATGTATCAATTGCAGATACCACAAACTTCAAGTAAAATACACTCTATTAAATACGAACCGCCAATTACAGTTTGTGAATTGTTACACAATTTTCAACACATGTCACACTCAAGGTCGGGCACACTTTTTTAACACGGTCTCCTACAGCCTTCTAACACGCTTTCAAACTGTTCTTCTTTTAATACCAGACTACATTCATTCGATCATCTCTAGAATAACAGGAACAGTGCTATTGATTCTCGCTCTCTTTGCGTCCATCCTACTACTAATTCTACTTCTAGAAATGACTACAGTCTCTGTGGTAACAACTATGTCTGACTGAATATGCCTCTACGCCAAGCTACATCAATACTGTAAAAAACCGGAAAAACTTTTTGGCTACCTGCCGCTATCTATTGTCGGAGCTAGCTACAACATAACCTTTATCTACACTTATTCAATATGCATACAACCATCGTTAGATTGCAAAACTTGCCCATTTGACTGGCGAATGGATGTATGCATTGCCAACATCCCAACAATCGCTCCCGATATCCAGCAGGTAATAAATTATCTTGAAAACCATGAACCTGATTGTTCTGGCAGTGGAGCAATGGAGAATGCAATGCAAAAAGGAATTACAGCGGAATGGGATTTCTACGCAGCCGCAAAAGATTTCCTGCAACGTGCGACCTTTCACAACATCACAGATTGAATGCCAATTCAAATTGCCTCTTCAACATTTGAGGAACATTACTGCCCCTTTGAGGATATGAATTTGCTTTTCTCAGACGATGGCAACAATTGCCTCTTGGAACATTACGCATCTCAAGCCGCTGAAGAATTTCTGGATGGGAATCTCCAAGACTTGTAAGAAACTCACGTTATTCTTGAATGGATTTTTTTCCATCTCTTTTTACTTTTCCCTTTAAATTTTTTATAATACAATTCAATCCTACTACTTTCATATAACAAGTTTCTAAATATACTCAGACATTTGGACTCTATCTTCATTATTGCCCCTTACGTCTCCACTTTAACCAGGGATCGATGATGTTTGGCCTATGCAAATACGTTATTTCTTCCTAAATTAGCCTAAACCCGACACCCATTTAGAAACCACGTCTATTCTTTGTGCACACGCCTCTCTGCCTCCCTGTTATTCACAAAGCCCTTTCACACAAATTTACTCAAAGTCAACCTCTGCTCAGAACCTCACAAAGACGACTTTGTTTAGGAACTGGTTGGCACAGTGTGGTAATCGTAAACTACCTCATTATACAATTCATTCATGTCTAATAGCTATTGTGTAGGTCACATAGAACTGTAACAAATAATGTGCAATTCACTGATGTAGGAGCTTTGATTTGACTACAGCAGAAGCGGTTGGAGTTTGTCTCAGCTCAATGCCTCAGCTCTCTACGCAAGAATAGTTTTTTGAAACAGCTGAAGACAATAATGTATGGTTTGACTACAAAGGTACCGAATGTGCTTCTCAGAAGCGCAATGTTTGTATTTATTCTCAAAGTTCCAATGTGAGTAGAACTAGTACCAATTCTGACATGCACCACATTGAATCTACTGTACAGCAGATTGCTAACTATTCTACTGTTGATCATTTTCTGTTACAAAAAAGCACTGCCAAGGTACCTAAAAAGTTTGATGATTACATTTTTACAATTTCTTTTTTTATTTCTTTCTTTTCTTAAAGCATACATGTGGTAATCGTATCCTACCGTTATTTTCCTTATAGAATGTAGAGTTGTTCAAGTGTAATAGCTATTGCTTATGTCACATGCAACTGTAATATGTAATATGCAATTCACTGATGCAGGAGCTTATGTTTGAATACAGCAGAAGTGGTTCAACTTTGCACCAGCTGGATGCCCTAGCTCTTGCACCATTGGGTTCAATTATGGCACTAAAATAAATACACTTTATATGTAATTTTCAAACTCCATGCCTTTATTACACACAGCCACTTCCTTAGGCACACCTCATTTCACAATTCTTTTCTGTGGTATTGCAACATTCTTCATTATATTCTTCACAATTGTTTCTTTATTCCTGCTTCCTAAAACACTTCATTCTAGTCTGCAGACCGGTAGGAGTTAGTAGTTCGCTTCCCATTTATTTATTTATTATTTATTTAACAAACTTATAAAGCGCAGCTGTCACCATTGCAGGCCTCCTGGCGCTGATAAGATCTGATGAGGCGGAAAGAGGAACACAAGGAATGAGGGCTTCAGACAGTTACCTTGGGGAATAGCCAGGTTTTAATCATTTTTCTAAAAGGCAGGAGTTCAGTGATGTGTCTAACACTACTTACACAGGTATGCTACAGCGGCCAGTATCCTACAGCACCCACAGCACATCTCTTTACAGCAATAAACTCATGACTTACACTCACACTTTCATCCCTGAGACTTCAGACTAGTACCAGTGAGTACTTTGCTTCCCACTCCCGCTATACTCTAAACGCATACTAACACTACCTGCACACATATGCTACAACAGCCAGTATGCTACACCGCCCAGAACATATCAGTTTACAGCACTCAGCTCATAGTTTAGGCACATGGTTTCATCTCCGAGTTTAGCGGTACCTCACCTTTGCACAATCTCACTCTAGACAAAACAGCACTTTCACACCGGTAAGGGTAAATACTTCAGTTCTGCCAGTATGCTACAGACTACTCAGCTCATAGTTTAGGCATACGCTTTCATCCCCAGGTGTACCGGCGCCTCATCTCACCACCATCTCACAGTGGGCAAAACAGCACTTTCACACCGATAGGAGTAAATACTTCACTTCGGCCAGTAAACTACGGCACCCACAGCACATCAGTTTACAGCACTCAGCTCACAGTTTAAGCACACGTTTTCATTCCCGACTTTACCAATACCTCACCTCAACACCATCTCACTCTAGGCAAAACAGCACTTTCACACCGGTAAGGGTAATTACTTGACTTCTGCCCGGATGCTACAGAGCACTCAGCTCACAGTATAGGCACACGCTTTCATCACCGGGTTCACCGGGCCCTCACCTCCGCACCATCTCACAGTGGGCAAAACATCACTTTCACACCGGTAGGGGTAAATACTTAGCTTCGGCCATTATGCTACAGCGCCCAGAGCACATTAGTTTACAGCACTCAGCTCACGGTTTACACGCACGCTTTCATCCCAGAGTGTACCTGCACCTCACCTCAGCACCATCTCACTGTGGGCAAAACAGCACTTTCACACCAGTAGGGGTAAATACTACGATTCACACTCCCTCTACAGCACACCCTAACCACCCTACAGACCTCACAGTGCTCCTACCCTCCTCTTTCCCACTTTTTTCTGCCCTTTTTCCCCTTACTCGCTTCAATGGCATCACAAAATGGCACCCAACACTTCCTAGTTGCAACAGCTCGCACCACGCGCAGTCAATCAGCAGCAAGCTTGTGCTCGTAACGCCTCAACAAATCAGATGGCAGAATTCCCAAATATCGATATCTGTAAATTTCAATATTTCTCAAACACTACTGAACGGATTTACATCAAACAAACAAAAGCATGCTTTCTAGACCAAGACCCTTCTCCCTACCAAATTTGGGGTAATTCCGTTCACCCGTTCGATCTGTAGCTTTGTCTAAAGTTTCCTATGGAAATTAACATGAAGAAAACACGTTTTGGCTCCTCCTTGACGAATCACCCCCAAACTTTCCACATAGGAGCTGATTTCAACGCAGAATTAGTTTAGACATTTTTGGGAAGATTCGTCTATCGGCGCCAAAGTTGTTGGGAACAGAATGTTGCCATTTTCCAATGGTAACTAGGTCCTAACTATAACTAACTAACTATAACTACCTACTGGCGACCGCCAGTAGGTAATATATCTATATACATACATATATACATATTCACTGAAAAAAAAATAGGTTTCACACACGTTATAGTTAGGAATTAGCATTTAAAAAACCTTAGAAATTCACTGAAAAAAACATAGGTTTCACCCATGTTATAGTTAGCTGGACATTTCTCTCATACAAAACATTTGAAATTCCTCTGTGTGTCTTTCTGAAAAAATAAATACTTTTTATATATGTATATCTAAAAGTCGACGGAAGAACAAATGAGTAAATAAGTGTCTAAATGGATGTTTTTTGTTGTAAAATTGATTGTATAACTAAGTATATCTTAGTGAATAGGTGTACTAGCAAGTAATCTTTAAATATTTAAATATCTTTATCAGTGTCTCACTTTGTATATAAGTGGCTGCATGGGTTGGTGAGTAGCTACATGAGTGTGTATACAGGTTATTAGTTGTTTTTTTGAATACCAAAATGAGTGTTCGTACGGTTCGGTGGGGAGTATTATTTAGCGCACAGATGCATGAATGACTGACTCACTGTTTGTATGTGTTTTGAAGACAGCATGTGTGCACGACCGTATGGGTGGATGAGTGTGTGTATGGGTGTGATAGTGAGTGAATGACTGTCTCAATAGTAGCTTTATGAGTAAGTACATATGTTTTAAACTAGTATATGTGAGTATTGATGTATATAAGTGAGTATATGTGAGAACGAGAGATTATAAGACTTCCTGTATAAATAACTATGTGTTTCTATAAGTGATTGTTTAAGAGAGTAAGTATGTCTACGATTCTGTAGAAGTTAGTGTAGTGGTATGTGTATAGCTGTATATGCAACTAAATGGATGTTTTTATAGTTTATTTGCATGTGTGAGTATGTGTGTGAGTAACTCTATAGATGAGTGTCGGTGTATAACAGGATATATAGGTGTATGAGTACATATGATGAGTGAGTACATGTATGAGTGACTATATAGAACTGTTGGTGAATGAGTGGATGTGTATGTAGATTTTGGAAATACTGAATAGATTGTTCTAACTGGAATTGCTATCTCCATTTTTTTGAAAATTTTAGTTTCTATTTTTGATCGTGTGTGTATCAAAGATTATATTACAGTGAGAGGAGGTCTTCCACAAGGATGATGTCATCAGTGATGTCATCAGGGATGTCATTTGAGTTGTCATCAGTGATGTCATGAGTGATGTCACTGACCATGTCATGAGTGATGTAATATGTGACGTCATCAGCAGTGCATTGCGGGCGCGCAAGTTATAGTTAGCTAAGCTAACTATAACGGAGGAATTTCAAAGGTTTTGTATGAGAGAAATGTCCAGCTAACTATAACATGGGTGAAACCTATGGTTTTTTCAGTGAATTTCTAAGGTTTTTTAAATGCTAATTCATAAGTTTAACATGTGTAAAACCTATGGTTTTTTCAGTGAATTTCAAAGGTTTTGTAAATGACAAATTTGAAATATACTAATTATTATATTTCTTTTTTTTTATAGTAATTGCCTACATTTGTATTATAAATACTAATATTTATTTTATTTTTAAAGTTACATTTTATATTTTTAATGTAAAATAATAACAAAAGTAAATTCAAAAAGAATGCACTGCTAGTGAAACTGCCTGGGAGAATTTGTAAGTGTTTGTTAGGGGCAGATTTACAACACCCTTGTGCCTCTTTTACACCACCGTTGCATCTCTTTTCTGATGAAGGGATGGTGCAAAAGATGCGCCATGGTATGTGGTATTTAGAATGTGATGTATCTGGGAGTTGCGTCACATTGTAAATCCCTGTACCAGAAGGAGACATTCCTACATGGAGGGAGGGGGCGTTCCGGCGCAGGAACACCTCCTAAAAGTAGCTCACTAAAATCTACAAGATTTCACTTTGTCACTTTTGCGCTCATGCTGTATCAAAACCCTGCACTACCTTCAAGTAGGTGTAAGGATTGACACAGCAGTCTTAGCATAGGGCCCCCAGACCATTGCTAGAGATACGTTGCACTTCCAACACAACTCAAACAATGCACCACCTTTACAGCACAGATACATCACATATATTTGCCATTTTTGTCCAATGGTATACCGCATTGTAAATACGGCACATCCATGGTGGGAGTGTCACGGAGCACAATAACTGACATATTCCTGGGCATATGCCAGTTATTGTATATGTGCCTATTAGTGTTTTAATGTAGTGATAGGATTACTACATACCGATGAATGAGTCACTACAAAACTAAAACAACAGTGACAGAGTGTTTGCTGGAAGTGTAACGATACAAACTAGTAAATTGAACGTATAAAACACAAATTTGCAAGTACATAGAAGACTGCATACATCGTCTATAAGGGTTTTGAAGCAGTCTATGTCCTAAGGCCTATTTTAAAGCATGAGTACTTAGATAGTGGGTGGATGATTACAAGACTGCAAGGAAAGAACCTGATTGAATTTATAACAGCCTCAGTTGTACCACAGTATACAGATAAACACATACAGCTGAATGGCTCACTACAATATTGAAACAGTAGTGTGAGAATGTTTGCTGGAAGTATTAGGATACACATTGTGGAATTGAACGTATAAAACATAAGTTTGCTGGTGCATAGAACAGTGCATCCACAGTCCATAGAGTTTTGAAACAGCCTATGCACTAAGTCCTCTTTTAATCCATGACTATCTAGATACTGAATGGATCATTACACTTCTGCAAAGAAAGTTCCTCACTAAATGTATTACTGCTACAGTTTTACCACCATACAATCAAAAAGAACATACTGCTGAGTGGCTCACTACAATACTAAAACTGCAGTGTCAGGGTGTTTGGTGGAAGTCTAAGGATACAGACTGGGTAATTGAAGGCATAAAACACAAATTTGGACCTGCATACAAGACTGCATGTATCCTCCATACGGATTTTAAGCAATCGATACCCTCAAACCCACCTTGCATATTTTAAATCAATACAAACATTTAATGAATATATAACTGAATCTATAACTGCTTCACTTTTAGTACAATAAATACATTAGTAGATAGTTCTCAAACCTTTATTATTTTTCAACAATAAATGTATTCTTGTAACATCTCATAATTTAACAGACATTCCAATACAACTACATCAGATTCATCATTCAGATCAATGTCCTCGTCAGCAGGTTCTGATTTAATGTGTTCTAAAATTTCCATATAATTTAAAACTTCAACGAAATCTCCATCAAAGCTTTCGTCTTCAAAATCACAGTTCATATCTGCAGCACTAATTTCCCCTTCTCCACTCTCATTGCCTGTGACAGATATGATTAGTTCTTCAATTACACTCAAGGTAATATCCAAAATCTCCTGAGTATCAGGCTGTTCTCTTTCCATAACTTTTCCTTTCTGTTCTTGCTCCTTGTATAAAAATATAAACAGTTTATTTTATCACTTTTCGTAATATATAGTACAAAACTACAGTTTCACCTATTTTGGTCTACAAAAAATACTATATAAATACTTTATCTAATAACATTCCATTAGAAGACTTTTAGGGCCAGATGTAGCTCGCCAATTACCGGTCGGTAACGGCCGATTTCGGCCGTTGCCGACCGGTTTTTGGGAATTGACATGTAGGGGGCATTTTATTTACAGAATTGGGATATTTACAGATTCGGTAAATTTACAGATTCGGTAAAATACCAAATCGGTAAATATACCGATTCTGTAAATCAATATGTAGGTGGCACTGTAATCAGTGCCACAGGCCCTTGCCGAATCGTTATTTACCATGGAATACTATTCCATGGTAAATAACGAATTCCAGTGTACATGCACATCTGTGCATGTACACCTGTGCCATGTGGCACACAGACATGCCCTATGGGCATGTCTGTGTGTCACATGGCACACATGCCCGAAACAGGGGTGCAACAGGGTGTCAAAGTGACACCCCGTCCCCCTTGTAAAATCGGTAATTTTACCGATTCGGTAATTACCTATTCGGTATTTGCTATTGAATCCTATGGGCTTCAAGGCCCATAGGAATCAATGGCAGATACCGATTCGGTAATTACCGAATCGGTAATTACCGAATCTTACAGATTCGGTATTTTTACAGAATTATTTACCTACATAGCAATTACCGAATTGTAAATACCAAATCGGTAAAATTCGGTATTTACCATTCGGTAAATTAATATTACCTACATCTGGGCCTTAGTCCTTTGCAAAATTATACAACTATAATTACCTAAAATTCGTTAACCTAGACCTCTGTTTATTATCTAATTTTTATATTATTAATTTCCTTCTGTTCTTCTACTAACTTTTCTTTATGCAGTTGCTTTTTATCTATTCTGTCAATCCTTCAATATCTTGTGTTTTTCATTAATGTTCCTTCTTAATTCAAAAGTATTTCTACTATTCCTAACTCAATGTATTCTTTTCCCTTAAGACCTTCCTGATCACAAATGTTATCGTTTCTTGTTTTAAGTCAGAAAAAATACATCGACTGAGTATATTCAATATTGTCTATAATGTCAGGTAAGTTTACATAGTCACTAACTTGTCAAACAACGTCCTTTAACTCTCACAGAAATTTTTCCACTTTTTCTTCACGTATGTCTAAAGAGCAACTGAAAACAGGTCTGAACTCCGAAACCTCTTCGATGAAGTGCGCACTTGTTAGTGAGCGTGCGCCTCACCAAGGATTCCCCACAACTCTGTGGTAAATGACAAGTTCGCAACCACGTCTCAGCTGCGGCCCATGCAGGGACTTGTGATGGGGCAGGCAGGGCGGGCATGGGAGGGGCAGGGTGAGGAGTGATAAACAACGGAATCTGCATGATTGCAGGTAACTAAACAATTACATTAATAAAACGAATTTCGGGCCATATTATCAACAAAACGCGATATCAACAAAAGGCGACACATTATTCCCGCTTTTATCAGCAGGAAAGTGCCGATAAAGCGGCGATAATCCATCTCGTTTTGTAGATAATATGACCCGAAATGCCTGCTAATGGCTTCGTGGTGACGATCACGCGTGGATAGGGGGTCGTACATGCAAGTTTAGGCTCTATTTATTTAAAGAAAAATCACAGCGTACGCATACAGAATTATGTACAATTACAAGTAGGAGCTGCATGCTGATTGGCTGTCATGAACTCCAAACCAGGAAGTGTTGCAAGCCATCTCATTTGTCACGCCAGCCGAGTCACAAGGAAACAGTAAAACAAACTTGACAAATAAGGAAAGGGGGAACGATAGAAACATTCCAAACCTATAGTGTTGCTCACTCAGGGGGTGGTAGATTTATTGTACGCGTACCAACCACGTATGGACGACGTACAGCTGTAATGTTGAAAGTCGTCAAGTAAGCGTACGTAAGCAAGAAAACAAAAAATTATTTTAGATATTTATGAAGTGTATTTGTGTATGTGTTGTGTGGCTCTAAAAAGAGCCGTTGTGTTTATTACGAGATTTTAGAACCTACAAGTAAGTACTGATGCAGAGTCTTAAGTTTATAAGGAACACTCTGTTCCCCTCATCTGTAAAATATACACCATCTCTCCTATAGATGCCATGCATATTGAAATGCAGATTATTGTTGTAAATGGACCCCATTCGGTAGTCTCGGAGAAAGGCAGAAAACGATTTATTCACATATTTCCTAGCTTTTTCAAACTGTGGACAATAATGGTTGGACCGCTTCCATCTCTGCCTTTGGCATATATTAGAATATACAAAGACAGTTTTGGAGAACAGTGCCATCAATTGGGCAAAGGTGTCCTTCATGAGCATTTCCAGAGCTACCCCAGTCAAAGTGCCTAGGTCATTGCCACCACAGTGCAACATTATGAGGTCAGGGTGTCCGAGATGCATAAACGATTTAACCAATGCCATCAATTGGTACAACTTTAATCCTCTCTGTCCAATCCATTTAATGTCTATATTTGGTAAACCTAGGTCCTTGTGAATTCTTTTCTGTTGTGCGTACCTTTGATTCAAGAAAATATACCTGTGTCCCTCAATCCACACTGTAAGCATTTTGAAGAGAGGTCTGGATGCACTCTGATGGCGTCTGTACATGAAATGCTAGTTTCAAAAGTAAGATTTTTCTAAAATGGTGGACAACATCTAGTTTTCAAAAAAAGAAAAGAAATGATTTGCTGTTTGACAACATTTTACAGAAAACTAGGTTCCATCATTCTGTTTTTGAAAAGCCTTATTTTTATTGGTTAAGAAAAAGTGATAAAAAAGATTGTTACATAAGATATGCTGATATATTCTCCAGTCAAGCACACTTGCTGTTTTAATTTGCAACAATGTATGATGAACATTTCACCTGTGTGCTGAGTAAGGTGTTCCCTGAAGTGTTTCTATGGTAACTGGCAGATTCTGGAACGGGGGAAGGGTTGAAAGTTCTATTAGTTCGAAAGTTTTGGAATGTTAAACCAATAGAAATGCGTGTTTTCTTTTGAATTAATGTGAACAGGATTTTAATTGGTTATTTATATGTATGTATGCGTAAAATGAGAGGGAAAATGTTCAATTTGACGGTTGTGCTGCAAACATTGAACTCCGGAGATTTTGTAGAAGAATATCCACTGTGTGAGTGGTATTCTTGTTAATCTAGAATTCAATTTGAAAGGTGAGTAGAAAAGTTGTATGGGAGTGCGTGTGTGCGGTGTATCTTTGTACATTAACGAATTTTGGGGTATATTATCAAGACTCGGCGATACATTTATCGCCACTTTATCGGCAGGAAACTGCCAATAAAGTGTTGATAATGTTATCGCCTGTATTGATAATATACTCCTATATTCATCTGTTGTTAAATGTTTTATAGTGGTAAATGTGTTTTGCTACAATGCATGATGTTGTGTTTTTTTCTTTAACATCATTTTGTGCCTTTGTACATTAAGGGATTATTGTCGTTTCTATTGGCAGGAAAATGCCAATAAACCGACGATAATGAGCTTGATAATATGTTCTTGAGAATTCCCATACCAGCCCCTAGTGCTACACTAGAACTTGGGCTTCTATAGCAATTTACAAGAACATATTATCCAACCCATTTCGGCCGTTTTATCTGCAGTTTCCTGTCCATAAAACGTCGATAATTTTAACACTGGTCCTTAATAATATGCCCGTCAGTGCCATATTACCACTAAAGCAACGATAATGGTCTCGATAATATATCCTTGTGAATTTCCATTGAAGCCCAGGTTAACACCATAACCTGGATTTCTATGGGAATTCACAAGGAAATATTATTGAGAGCGTTATCACTGCCTTACCGGCAGTTTCTTATCGATAAAAGCGGCGATAATATATCATTCTTTATTGATTACATGGCCCATAATCTATCGCCTTTTGTTGATAATATCTCCCAAAATTCATATTAATAATTTAATTGTTTACTTACCTGCAATGATCCAGATGGCATATTACCGAGGGGGGACGATAGGCAATTATCACCGATTTAGTGTCCGTTTTCGCCCGCTAAGCGGAGATAATTCTATCGCCCTATTAGCAACCTGTTGCTAACTGATGGTAGCGACAGCTTTTAGGCGATAGCGAGCAGTTTGGGGCCCGCTTTGCATGTCAGCGATGTTTATCGCTAATGACATGCAAAGTGGGCATACCCGACCAGTTAGCGACTGAAAGCTAACGTCGCTATCGCCTATTAGCAAGGCAGGCATACCCCTGGAAATATTCGCGCTAACCGCGAATATCTCCAAATACTAACACCTGCCCAGACCAGTTCTTAGCCTTGTTATCCAATGGCAGGTGGATAACATGGCTAAGACCATTTCGTCTCTAATGCGTGAATATCGCTGTATTCTCAACGATATTCAGGCATTTCGCCGCTATCTCTGGATATTTTAGCACAATGGAGAAAAACATTGCTAATAGCATGTTTTCTCTGCTAACATATCCAGCGATAGGCAGCGATAAAAAAATTGTCGCTAACACTATTTAGTGATAAATATCGCTACTTGTTGGTAATATACCCCCAGATTCCGTTGTTTATCACTCCTCACCCTGCCCCTCCTCCGCCCCACCTGCCTGCCCCATCGCAACTCCCTCCACGGGCCACGTCTGTTTCTATATTCCGTTACATTGTACTGTCTATTTATACATTTTTTATTACATTTTCCTTGTTTCATACTCTTTTACTGTAAGTCTTCTTATTTTTCTACTCTGAGGTTTGTTCTCATACTCCTCCCTCTGTTCTTGTAAGTAATATAATAGAATATTTGATATTTTTTTTTGCAATGTTATATATATTTTTTATTATAGGTTGTGTTTATCGATACTAAAAATACTGCATCATGCCATCGAAGTACCAAAAGAGAAAGCAACGAAAGAAAAGTGTGTATTTGAAGAGAACTCACCAAGAAGATTTACATGAAGAGAGAAGTCTTAACAAACAGAAAGAAAGTCCTGGTAAGAGCAGGAGCACTTTGTTGAGGAAAATACTAAAGACTAAGAGTAGTGTTCAGAAACAGAAAAATGTCTTTAGTGTATCAGCAACAAAAAAGAAACTACTAATAAAGAAAAGAATAATGGAAAATCAAGTGCAGACAAAACTGTATAGTACAAGGAGGAAAAAGCAATTCATAGAAATTAGGAAAAAAATGTTTTATAATAGATTGGTATCAAATTTAATTAAAGAAATTAAGGTATATAAGAAAAAAACAGTAATTTATAAAAAAAGAAGAAAGCTACAGAAAGTGTAGTTGAGAAAGCTTTGGAATTGAAAAGAAAACTGTTTATTTTAGTAATCAATAGAATTAGATCACTAGATAAACCAATCCATTTAATGAAGGGCAAAAGTAGGTGGAGAAGACAAATTAACAGAAGTAATTTTTGTGAGTTTTTTTGGGGTGAATGGAAACATAGTTCAAGTTCTGAGCCTTTTTTTTAATGAAGAAAGTTATCTTCAGAGTAATGATTTCTTGCATGCAGTTGACACTACTGGTCATGCTTATGAGGTTAGAAATGGTTGTCGTATTGAGAAAGAGAAAATTGTTCCTAGAAATGCAGAAGAGGTCCTAAAGCTCCAGTGTACACTTGGAATTGTAGTAGTATTTGAAGTGTGCGGCAAGAATCTATTGATTTTTTACACAATTTCTTACGTAATTATACCAAGAAAAGTATTAAACAAAAGATTAAGATGTTACAAGGACTAGACCCTTGCAGAGTGAGAGAAATACTGGTTTGCAAGGTCATTCTCTGCCTTGTGTTTCTAAAAAAGTATGTTGAAGTGTTTTCCACCATTTCAGGATGTTAGCAGTATATCCTACTCAGATGAGGAAATTAGTCAGAACATTGTATTACGCGAAAAGTCCAGCACTATTGTTAAAAAAGTTGAACAGTGATCTTTTGCATGGATCAGTATCAGATGTAACAAATGTTTGTGATGAAATTGAGATTAGTTACTTTGGTCCTCAGGAAGACAGTGCAGAAAATGAGAGATTAATAGAAGAAAATATGGAAGAGAATTTAGGACAGTGCAGTGCAGAACATTTTGAGCAAGAAATTATACAGTTTAAGGTGATTTCAGGTGAAGGGCCAAATTATTCTTGTATCTGTTGTCGACTAATTCATTATAAAAATCAGACCAGGACTGTTGATCTGTATTTAAAAAGTGAAAAGGAAAATAATAATGAGTGGAAGGATTTTGCAACTTATTTGTTGGTAGAGAATTGTTTTGATTTGGGTTCTGATCAGCGTATTTGTAAATATTGTTATAACAAATTAAAAGAGAACAAAATGCAAGCTAGAGCTCTGCATAATAATCTTGAGTTGGTAAATATTTCTTCTGAACTGATGGATTTAAATACCTATGAGTCTATTCGTATTCAATGTGGGCATCCATTTCAGGCTATTTTTGGTATGGAGCCTAAGACAGGAAAATTGCCTCCTTCTGATTTACAAAGAGGATTAAAGGGAAGAGTTGTATATTTGCCTCTAGATTTAAAGAAAAATATTGAAACTATTGGTGTAGAAAATGTAGAGGATGAACCTTTAGTTATTCTTGTTAATGGCGTTCCTACTAAGAGTAAGAAAATCTGGCAAGAATTAGTGGAAGTTAGGAAAGTGAAACAGGCAACGTTGTATCTGGTAAAAAATAATCAGTATTACAAAAATGTGTATGTAGGAGAAGAAGAAATAACTGTACAAGAAGATACTGACTTGCCATCTGTACAAATTGAAAAATTGGATGCGTCCAGAACTGAAGGAATCTACGAACATTGCAGTGTTCATCCATTGCATTCCAAAGAAATGATGGGGAATGCTATAGAGTTATTTTAAGTCCCATTAGTATATGGGAAAAAAGCTTGAAAGCTCGTTGTTTCTCTCAGTTGTTTCCTACAGGAAAAGGAGGACGATATGATGAACAACCTGTGCAGATTCCTGCATCTGAATTTCGGACATCAAGATTATATGCAAACGATGCAAGACTTCGACAATGTATTCCATATTTGTTTCATCTTTTGTTTGAGAGTGATTTGTCTGGACTTTCTTATGCAGTAAACCACATATTGAAAACAGGTGTACATCTGCAAAATGTTTCGGCAAAGGAATTTATGGATAAAGTACAGCAGAAAGATAATGTTTTGGACACTCAGCTGATTAATCTGATGGCATGTCAGCGTGGTACTAATGAGTACTGGTACCGTCGTCATGGAGAACTTAAATGTATGCTAAGGAACTTAGGAACTCCTACATGGTTCTTTACTCTGAGCAGTGCTGAATATCCTTGGGATGGTTTACTTCAATTTCTTCGAGAGGCAAATTCAAATATACCAAATAACGAATACAAGACACCTGGAGAATTGTGCTCTTTGGATCCTGTTAATGTATGCAGGTATTTCAATCATAGATTCGAAGCTATGATGTCTTTTATCACCAATAAAAAAAATCCTCCTCTTGGAGAGGTTCTGGATTTCTTTTGGAGAAAGGAGTATCAAGCGAGAGGTGCTCCTCACATTCATATGATATTATGGATCAAAGATGCTCCCAAATTTGGAACAGACTCAGATGATACTGTGTTGTCTTTCATTGAAGAATATGCTACAAGTGAAGTACCCAAAAGTACACAAGATAAGGACTTAAGACAACAAGTCTTACGATTCCAAAGCCATCGTTGTGGCAAATACTGTTGTCGAAGGTACAAATCTAAGGACAAATTCTACAGCAAATGCCGTTTTGCATTTCCTCTACCTGTAATATTGAAAGGAAGAGTGAACACTTTTATGTCATCTTTGCGACATAATATCACCAGAAAGTCTCCAAAAAATACCTACAACTTAAGAAGAAATTAACAGTCAAAATACATAAATGACTATAACTCAGTAATTTTGTCTATGTGGAATGCTAATATGGATATTCAATATGTTGCAGACAATTCCATTGCTGTTGCTCGATATGTAACATCGTACATAACAAAGTCAGAAAAGACGGAATTGAAGGAAATGTGGGAAGAGATTTCCCATGAGAAGAGTCTAAGTAAGAAATTATCCAATTACAGTTTGAAGATGTTATCTCATTGAGAGGTTGGAGCGTATGAATGCTCGGATCACTTATCATCTGCAAGTCTATACTCCAAATCTAGAAGATTCATTTGGGTGAGTCTAGGTCTTGTTGCAACACGAAACCAAGTTCTTAAATCTGTACAAGAAATTGAATATTTAGCTGCAAAAGAGCCAGAAAGTACTGATACTGTGAAAACAAATATGTTGGATACATATTATCCAAATAGAAGTCATCATCTTGAGAACATTTGTCTCTATGAAGGGCTACAAAACTATATTTTTAAACGGAATATTACCGAAAACATTAATAATGGTGTATTTGCCGTTATGGGTTCTGAAGGAGGTCTGGTGAAACAATGAAAAGGACATTTGATTAATCACGGTAAACTGAGTTGTGAAACACCTGACAAAAGGGAATTTTACTATTTAGCTCTTTTGCAACTTTTCAAGCCATGGCGTTCAGAATTGGAATTACTTGGAAATTTTGAGAGCTATGAAGATTCCTTCAATACAACTAAAGATACTATAGAATGTCCTGTTTTTGCTAATTATATCAAAATGTTGAATGATGAAATTAAGCAAGAAGCTACAATTGCAGCTGAGATTGCTAGAGAAAGTTCTCAAGACAGTGAAACTTCTGCTCCGTTGAGTCAGGACCCACTGGGTGAACCAATTGTTCTAAATGAAGCAGCAACTGCTATGGAAGAGGTGGAAACAGTAATGTATCAAGGTCATTAACATTTAACAAACTTAGGAAACTGGAAGAACAACTAAATCCTGAGCAGAAAGAAATATATGAGCAAGTGAGAGAAGAGATTGACCATGGATTTCATCATGAGAAGAAAGAGTGCTCTTGCTCATCATTTGAACCTATCCATATGTATGTGAGTGGACAAGCTGGAACAGGAAAACGTTTTTGAATTAAAGTAATCACAAGTTTTCTACAGAAAAGAACTGACTCGCATTTGTCTTGTGTTGTCACTGCTCCAACTAGGTTGGCGGCACACAATATTAAAGGAATTACTGTACATCGTTTATTAATGCTACCAGTAGAGCATGACAACACATTACAATACCACAAGCTATCTGGAAAAGCTTCTTATAAAGTTTCAAGAGTGTTGAAGAAAATGAAGCTTCTCATTATTGATCAGGTAAGCATGGTCTCAAACTTAATGATTACCTTTGTGCATTTAATAATGCATCAAATTCTTAAAACAGAGTATGACGTATTATTTGGAAGAAAACACGTCATAGTTTTTGGAGATCTTCTATAACTTACTCCTGTAAAAGGAGCAGCCAGTGTTTAAAACACTGGTGCATGAAGATACTGGAAAGTCTTTGGGGAGTATTGGCAATGTAAACATTTGGTCATATTTTCAGTATAATGAACTTACTACAGATATGCGACAAGCAAATGATGTTGATTATGGAACTATTCTTCAAGATATAAGAATTGGAAAATTGACCGGACATGGCAAACAAGCTTTATAGACATGGTTACTTTCCAATTTGTTTCCAAATGCAAATATTGTCCCAGAGAAAATATACATGAGAATTGCAGAAAACAAATCTGTGATCTGCTTAATGCCAACACTGTGTGAATGTTCTATATTCAATGAAGAAATGTTAAAGTTGGAAAATGAAGAAATTATAAAATTGGAAGCAATTGATAAAATAGAACATGAAGGAATCATTATTATTTTGAGTGAAAACTTGAAGAGGAAATTGGATTGTTTAGAGAAATCGATAAGTAAAACTGCTGGTTTAGAAAAGAATTTGTATGCATGTGTAAATTGTAGGGTAATTTTGCGACGTAATTTGAAAGTGCAAAAAGGTTTAGTAAATGGAGCAATGGGTAAAATTTTTGATTTTGTTAATTATGTAAACAGAGCTGGCATTGAATTTTTGAAAATCAAATTTGATGAAATTGCTGAAGTACAACAAGTTAGTCATTGTGCAGCTCGTTTTTTGCTTGTAAAAGATTTGTATATCTGCAGAAAACAGTTTCCTGTTTGTTTGGCATATGCGGTGACTAAGCATGGGCGTAAAATCCGTTCCGCTCGCGGATTTTGCAGATTTTCGGTAAATTCGCAATCCGCGAACTCTCGCGAACTTGCCGAAAATTCGTAAAATCCGTGCGAAGCGGATTTTTTGCTTGGTCGCACTTGCCAACTAGAATACTATACAATTTCGCGGGAGTAAATACTTGCGAACACGTAGATGCGGTGGGCAGCGACAATCTCGCAATTGCGAGATTGCAAAATTTGCAATTTCGCACAAGAAATCCACCAGCAGGCAGCATAAACCTTGAAAATTATGATTTTTATCAGAATAACTCCTCAGGTTGACATTTGCCTGCACTTTTTCTTTGCAAGGAGTCCATTTTGGGGGTGGGGGTGGGAGGAAGGAAGTGCCCCACAGTCTCCAACTTCCTGTTCCTGTCCACCAGGCTCCTCCCAGTGCTTTCTTCATGTGCTGGTCACTTTGATTTGGATCTTGACCTGGAAGGATTACTTTTGTGGATGCTGCTGGATATTTGGATTTTTGCAAAACTGAAAGCACTCAGCAGGTGCAAAAGTTCAATCTTATCATTAGTAACCATTCCCTGTAGTGCTTCCTGAGGGGCCCCTTCAGAGTTCATTTGCCTACTTGCAACTATTCTATGACCCTGCTCTGACCCTCACAGCAGGCTCATAGAATAGCTACAAGTATACAACAAAGGTCTTGTTAAAAAAATTACACTGCAACAGAAAGCAATTACAGACAAAACTGAAAGCACTCAGCAGGTGCAAAAGTGCAATCTTATCATTAGTAACCATTCCCTGTAGTGCTTCCTGAGGGGCCCCTTCAGAGTTCAGCAAATTACAGATAAGGAAGCAGGTGCCAGCCAGACTGGAAGTTTAAATTCAGTGACACATTAATCAACCCCAAATTAATTCATGTCAGTTGAAGCAGGGCAGGTGTGCTTGCTTTTTTTCACCCCCATAATCTACAGTGATAAACCAACCAGAGGGTGGCAGTGATGTACCAGAGGGTGGCATGGGTGTACCAGAGGGTGGCAGTGGTGAAACAGAGGGTGCTGTGAACCTGTGATGATGAACCAGATGTAGAAACAACATAGTCGCGGCCGTTGCGAGCCGACAAGTAAGTTCGCAATTGCGAACTGGTACAGAACCCTCGCGAACTGGCAGAAATCCTTGCGAACACACAAAAAAAAAATCCGCAAATTCACGAGAGTTCGCGGATTTTGCGGATTGCGAATCCGTAAATACGCAAGTTCGCGGATTGCCAATTCGGAAAATCCGCCCATGCTTAGCGGTGACCATTCATAAATCTCAAGTTTTAAGTGTAGATTGTGCTTTAGTAAATATTGGAAGTACCATGTTTAAAGAAGGGATGGCATATGTTGCTTTGTCTTGAGTCAGAACTTTATCTGGATTGTACTTGATTGATTTTGATGAGACAAAGGTTTCTGCAGATGCAAACTGTGTGAAAGAGTATAATAGGTTAAGAAGAGAATATGTACCCAATTTAGGTCAATATCCAGTGATTGAAAAGCGTATGGTAGGTAGAAAAAGAAGATTTGAGAATATCTGTTCTGAAACTGTAGAGAAAGAAAAAAAACAAGATGAAGTTACGCCTACAAGCAAAAAGACAAAGGACAGTGTTGAAGAGAATGTTGGTTATCGGATTGAAAATAGTTCTGCTGTCCACTGCTATGCTAATGTTGTTGTTAATGTTGTTTTTTTTCTTCAAAGTTTCCAACAGCAAATTATAAAAAATCGGGACAAAAGTTTCTGTTCATTGTTGAATTATGTTTATGAGAAATGTACTAGTGATAAAAGTAAAATACAAAGTGTTTCTGATATTCGAAATGTTTTGGACATATGTTCTTGTTCTAGTCAATTTACACAGAATATTCAGCAAGATTGTCAGGAGTTTTTAATGTTTATGCTTGGTGTACTAGAAGATGAAGGTATAGATGTTGAAAACCTTTTTGGCCTTTCTTATAAATGGCATCATGAATGTCGAAATTGTTTGTTTACATGTAGCACTGACATAGACACTGAGAGATTCATATATTTGACTTTACCTGACTGTGAATCAGTGTCTTTTAACAATCTAATTAGAGGAGCAAGTCAAAACATGGAGTGTAGCCAATGTAAATCAGAAATGTCATCAACATTATTTATACAAAGATATGGACTGTATGTTATTTTAATGCTGCAACGTTGTGGAACTGATGGAACAAAATTGAAAACTTTATTTAAATATTTTGTAGCCCGTCAATGTTTAATATCAGGAAGAACTTTTATAGCTGTTGCTATTATTTTTCATGATGGACCTTCTACCACATCTGGACATTACATTGTTTATTTAAAATGTCTGAAAGGTTGGATACAGTGTAATGACACTCAATTAGTTTTTAAGCAACGTTTGCCCAAGGAGTTACCAAATTCTTACCTAATATTTTTAAAGACAAGATTTTAAGAACAAAATTTGCCCTTTAGGATTACTGCTGTTAATGTACATTAGTGATATTGTAGAATATTTTGTAAGTGAGGGTGAGGAGCTTGAAGGTGATCCTTTTGTTGATATTGAGGCAGTGTAGGTGTATCAGGTGGTGGGTGATGTGGGTGCAGCCGGAGACATTGATGATCAGTCACATAGAGGTCTTTTGGTTTTGTTGTAGTTGTTGTAGGTGTTTGGCTAGAATTCATGTGTAGAGTGTTTTACCACAGTGTAGTCTGCTGCAGATGAGGGCATGTGTCACTGTTCTTCTTCTTTTGGTTAGGATCCACTTGTAAATGTGGCGGAGCATGTGGAGAGTGTTGTAGCAGTACGAGGACACGGTGTAGACTTGCTTACACATGGAGAGGAAGCAGTTGAGGTTGAATCCTATGTTGTGCGCATGGTTGGTAGGTGTTGGTACTCTTCACACTGTAGTCAGGTAGCAGGAGTTGTCTGAGGCTGATGGAGTGGGTCTGAGGATGAGTGCCTTCATCTTCTGCCAGTTTGTGTTTACAGTGCTGCTCTTTATGTAGTTAGTGACGTCCTTCATTGTGTCGTGGAGGTTACTTTTTGTAGTATGTGGCTTCTTCGTGAGAACGATGATGGGCTGGGTGTTCTTTGTTTAGGAGATGTTGTTGAAGATGTGATGGTGGGCTACTTGTGTTAGGATGGCCATGCAGATGTTTAACAGCGTCAGACTGATGGATGAGTCCTGGGGGACCCGTAGATGATGTCGGTGGTTTTGGATCAGAAGGCTGGGAGGCGGACGTTCAGGATTTCTATTGAACAACTTCCAGACAAAGGACTTGATGCTTACTATTTGGCCGTAAGGAAAAGTGTGCAAAACCATAAAGGACGTTATGCTTTGTATTTTGTCAGCATCTATTTGTAAGTAACATTATTTACAGTGTGAGAAAATTAATCAGAATGTATTGTTATTTTATGATAGTTTGAGATATGTTATAGTTACGTAAGAGATTGCTCTTAGAAAAAAACATTTAAGATATGTTTTATTTCTATTTTGTATATTGTTATTGAGAATGTTGACTGTTTTTTTTTAAGATATCCTTATGGATTGTCTTTTTTTTGCCCGCTGTTATGTGATGAGTACTATTGAACTCACTATTTATAATGAAATTCAATATATTCTGAGAACAGCAAAAAAGGCAAATGAAATGTTTTACAAATTATTTTGTGTTGTAAAATATATCTAGTAACTGTGTATTTTTCTATCTTCCACACGTGACAATTTTTATAATATATACTTTTTTTATTATTTATTATGCTTAAGGTAAGTACAAGTAATTGACTCAGCCGCGGCCCGTGGAGGGAGTTGTGGTGAGGTAGGAAAGTGGGGTGGGGGAGGGGCAGGATAGGGGATTATTAACAGCGGAATGTGGATGATTGCAGGTAAGTAAACAATTAAATTAATAAAATTAATTTCCTACCTGCACCCTGCATTGCAAAATGCGATGCAGGGCATGGAAGGAAGGGGCATATTATCAACAAAAGGCGATACATTATCGCCGCTTTTATCGGCAGGAAAAATTCCGATAAAAAGGCGATAATGGGCCTTGGAAATTCCCATTGCAGCCCTGGTTCTGGCGCTAACTTGGGCTGTTATGGGAATTCACAAGGGCCTATTATCAAGCTCTTTATCGCCGCTTTATCGGCAGTTTTCCTACCGATAAAAGCGGCGATAATCTTAATAATGTCTTTGTGTTGACGAACACGCGTTGTAATGGCTGTGACTTACATCCTACAAATTAGTTTTTAGGTATACGCGTGACCAACTCTGATAACATCAGAGTTTAAGGACAAACACTGTGGCATCTGAGCCTCGAAATCTCGTCGATCACAAAGAAAATAGGAGGACAATAAAATGAAAGTAACAGATATAAGAAAAACAATGGTCAAAAACTACTAAAATGGAGGTGGACGGAGTACCTCATCAACTTTTGGCGCCTCGACACTACGTTCCAAATAAATGTAGATATAATATAATTAATAATACATTACAAAAGTACAACAGCGGATGACACACACGACCCGGGAAAAAAAAACGCCAAATTTAATACCTGAAATAAAGAAAGCTTTGTTTGTTGAACTTGAAGAAAAAGAAAAAAACGTCGACTTCGAAACAAGGCTGTGCATGCGTAGAGAGTACAACTGCTACACAAAAAAAAGGAAAGTTTCACATACTATCATAGAAATGAAGGGGCATATTATCAACAAAAGGCGATACATTACCGCCGCTTTAATCGCCAGTAACTGCCAACAAAGCGGCGATAATGGACTTCATAATAGACCCTTCTAAATTCCCATAGCAACCCAGGTTCTGGTGTTAACCTGGGCTCCTATGGTTATTCACAAGGGCATATTACTAGAGGAGTAGCAATAATGTCGAAAAATAGGAATCTTGTAGTTAGGAAGAAATTGGAAGATCAGTGGGGGAGATGGGCAATGGCTGAATGTTTGATTGAGGGGGATTGGACAGCTCTGGGGGTTGTATATGGATCAACAGAGGACGACCCAGAAATTTTAGAATTTTTGGATACAGAACTAGCTCTATGGGCACCCCGCATCATTATGGCTGGAGATTTTAATATTAATGGAGCAGACGGGTTAGGGTTAGGCTCTTTTGGTAGGTATCAAGGTCGGAAAAAAAGAGTACATCAGGCATTAGTTAATTTACTAATGAATAACTCCTTGTCGGATGTGTGGGGGAAAATTAGATTAGATAAAAAAGGATACACTTACTATTCAGCTCCACATCGAATTTGTGTAAGGTTAGATTATTTTCTTGTTCTAAATTCATTACTCTCCACCTCAAAGATAGACAGACTCCCCCGAATTTTTAGCGACCATAATCCTCTTATATTAACATTAAAAATAACAGCAGCAACTAGAATTGATAGGGTATGGACATTTGAAAGAGGACTTTTACAGGATGATATGTATATACAACATATGTCAAAGTGGATGAAAGACTTCTTTGAAATCAATAGAGGAAGTGCAGCTGTTGGGATTGTATGGGATACATTCAAGGCAGGTGCCCGTGGA
The DNA here is from genome assembly GCF_964261635.1 of Lissotriton helveticus. Taxonomy (NCBI): domain Eukaryota; kingdom Metazoa; phylum Chordata; class Amphibia; order Caudata; family Salamandridae; genus Lissotriton; species Lissotriton helveticus. Next base: position 57,797,861 of record NC_136062.1, read on the forward strand.
GAGACTCTTAGCTTTAGCACTTTTATCCGTAAACAGGAGCAAATCAGGAATAATGAACTATTCAAGGCAGCATTAGATGCTGAGGAGGAGCTACAACAATCTATATCTGCAGGCAGATCAGTGGATCAAGTCCTCATTAAGGTTTTGAAAACAAAAAGCGACGCAGAAGAATATATTGCAAATAAGGCAGCTAAGAAGTTTATGGCCAAAAGAGAAAGATGTCATGAATTTAGCGAGAAGGTTGGTAGGGTATTAGCTGTACGTACTAGACAAATTGCAGCATTAGGGACAATAAGGGAAATTAGAGATACAGCAGGTGGGTTACATACTGACTCGCAGAAAATCCGGTAAGTATTTAGAAATTTTTATGAGTTATTATATAATGATAAGCAGATTACTAACCCTACGGAAATAGTTGAGTACTTACAGGGAATACCATTTGAAAGGATTACAGAGGTAGAGGCAGAATTATTAGAAGAAACATTGGGAATAGAGGAGGTTAAAACAGCAATAGCAGATCTCCCCTCAGGAAAAGCTGCGGGCCCTGATCAACTCCCTATTGAATTTTATAAAATATTTTGGGACATACTTGGTAAAGAACTACTAAAGACTTTACAGACAGCACAAGTAGGGGAATCTATCCCGGGCTCATGGGGAGGAGCAGACATTGTCTTAATTCTAAAAAAGGGGAAACCTGCCACTGAGCCGGGGTCTTACAGACCGATTACATTAATGAACACTGACACTAAAATCTATTCTAAAGTATTGGCTACTAGATTTGCTACAACAATAGGAAACCTTGTAAGCAATAACCAACACGGGTTTATTCCTGGAAGGGGCACTACGCATCATACGCGTACGGTTATCACACTATTTGATGCCGCAGGGGTCGCAGGAGACCCGATGGCGGTTATGCTATTGGATGCCGAAAAGGCTTTTGATCGGGTTTCCTGGGACTACCTATGGCATGTTTTAATAAGGACAGGGGTTAAAAGGGGATATATCAGAGCATTACAGACACTATATACAGATCCGGTGGCCTCTATTAGAGTAAATGCAGGCTCTACTCGACAATTCAGGATTAAGCGAGGCACGAGGCAGGGATGCCCGTGCTCCCCGCTTCTATTTGCAATGTATATGGATCCCTTAATCCGTAGGATAGAGCTTTGCGAGAGGATCACTCCCTTATATACACACTTGGGACAATGTAAGGTTCTCGCATATGCTGATGATGTGGCAGTGATTACATCTAACCCCACGGAAGCGATTGGGCAGATAGAGATTGAGGCAAGGAGATTCGGCCAAATTTCGGGGTACTCCTTAAATACCTCAAAGACACAAATAATAAAAAATGTTTATACACAATGTGATGATGTACGAGTGGTTTCAACAGGGGTGTATCTTGGTGTAAATATTACGGCTGAGTTGGATACTCTAGGGAAAAAAATATAGTCCCAATAATTGCTAAAGTAGGGAAACAATTAGACAGATTAGATAAACTACATCTTTCAATTGTCGGGCGAACAAATATTATAAAGATGATGATACTGCCTAAATTCCTATATATATTTAGAGCTATTGCTCTATTTTTTGAGAATAAGTGGTTCAAGACCTGTGAACATATCATTAACCGATTCATCTGGGCAAAGGGGAAAACAAGGAGAGCGTACAGATTTATGACATTAACTCGTGAACAGGGTGGGTGGGCGCTCCCAGATATAAAGATGTATTATTGGGCGGCGGCACTACAATATATGGTGGGTTTACTGGGAGGAGCAGAAGTAGAAGCCCAGGATGAATTTGGTACACTGCCCATCTATGGATTAGTAATGGGAGCGGAGGCTATTCCATTCTGGCCCTTACCTGCACTGTAATTCGTGTGAACACCACCGCTGTTGGGCGGATCCGGGTTACCGGGAGGGTCTGTGTTGAGCGCCATCTTGGAGAGGGAAGTAGTGCGAGCGCCATCTTTGAGCGTCCAGGTCACCTGGGACGCCGAGACGACGCTATTTAGGGCGAGCCAGCTGCAAGGTGAGCCTGCTTAGGGTTCCTGAGGCCGAGATCTCTCTTGGCGCCTCGCTGTTGACCGCGCTGGTAGCGCGCTTGTTTGCTCCTGCATTTTAAATACCTTTGTTTTTTTGGACTTTGTTATTTTTATTTTTAGCCTGCCTCCCTGCTGCTATTCCATTCTGGCCCTTACCTGCACTGTAATTCGTGTGAACACCACCGCTGTTGGGCGGATCCGGGTTACCGGGAGGGTCTGGGTTGAGCGCCATCTTGGAGAGGGAAGTAGTGCGAGCGCCATCTTTGAGCGTCCAGGTCACCTGGGACGCCGAGACGACGCTATTTAAAGCTCGCTTGACTAGCGCAGCGGTGACGCGCAGCGGTGCGCCTTCCCTGCGCCTGAGTCGTGCCAGAGTCCTGCCCGTCTGCGCTCGTCAGCGTCTCGGAGGCGTGCGAGGCGGGACTCTGGCTTCCCGGGTTAGTAATCTAGGATGATTACCTACAGTGCTGCCGCTTTATTTGTGCTATGCCCACTTGGGTTGGACTGCAAATTTCTTTTCCCCGGCGGTCGTCAACTGGGCAAAGGATGTTCTGTGTGTGATTGGCGTCATTTATCTCTACCAACTCGTATTACACCTTCTCCCACCGCAGAATGTCATTGCGCCCTTCTGAATACTAGATCCCTGGCGCGGCATTCGGTGGAGATTTGGGATCTCCTTGTACTTTCTAAAATTTCCTGTCTTTTTCTGACAGAGACTTGGTTGGGGGCGGGCTCAGAACCGGACATTGCTAGTGCCCTTCCCCCCAACTACACTATTTTAAGGAAGGACAGAACGGGAGGACGAGGTGGTGGAGTGGCCCTGATTGTCGACAAGTCCCTGGGATGTTCCTCTTTTCCTGTGGATAACATCGCTGGATGTGAAGCCCTTGGTTTTATTCTCCATTTGTCAGCCTCACAGACCTGCACAGGGATTCTTGTTTACAGACCACCAGGGCCTATCGGCTCGTTTTTCGAGGATCTGCAGTCAGCTCTGTCAGTACCCTGCATGCGCTCGGCGCACTGCGTGCTGCTGGGCGACTTAAATTTGCATATGGACTCAACAACTGATGCCGAGGCGTCCAAATTACGGGATATTACCGCGATGCTGGGGCTTACCCCTTTTATTGATAGTCCCACCCATGTTAAAGGTCATACGCTTGACCTAATTTTCTCTACGGTGCCGATTAAGGTGTCCCTCCCGCTGCCGGTTCTATGGTCTGATCACTTTTTAATAAATTTTGTTTTATTATTTGAGTGCCAGACTAGCGATAGAACTCACAAAGACGGGTTTCGTCAATCAAGAGCCTTTCACTTAGTGACAGCTGATATGCTCGCTGATGCACTCTGTCAACATCCTTGTACTATGACAGGGAATCTAGAAGCCGACCTGTCGTCAGTTCAGGACTGGCTACAGGCAAGATTTGAGGACCTTGCCCCTCGGAAGCCAGCAAGGATAGCTCCCTGCCAGGACTCCGCTCCTTGGTTTACCTCCACTTTACGGAAAATGCGCCAAGACTGCAAAAAGGCGGAAAGACTCTGGCGGCGCAAGTACGACCCTGTGGAGAAAATCAAGTACAGGGATGCTATAAAATCTTATCATAAACAGATTGCTGAAGCCAAAAAGATTAATTTTGAGCATAGAATAGATCAAGCTGACAATACGAGCCGGGAATTATTCAGAATTGTGAAGGAATTCGTGGATCCGGCTGCTGGCGCCCGTGTACACTCCCATACGGAGGAGTGGATCAGGCAGCTTGCTGACTTCTTTGTTGCTAAGATCATAAAGATTCAGGATTCATTTCCCGGGGTGGGGCCCCTGAAGGATGTTGTGACCTTGGGGTGCGATCAGAAGCTTCTGTCATCTGTAGAAGCAGAGCCCGGGCCCACTTTATCGGCCTTTCCCCTGTTGTCCTGTGAAACCTCATTTGAGCTGCTCTCCCGGTTGAAATCAGGATCCCCTTTGGATGCTTGCCCGGCTAAATGCCTGGGCAATGTGGCTTCAGCTGTAAACAGCTTGCTGAACCCCCTGCTTAATATGTCTCTGAGCTCCGGGGTGGTTCCTAGAGAGTGGAAGCATACTCTTATTCTCCCGCTGATCAAAAAACCTTTGCTTGACCCCTTGCAGCTGGCCAATTATAGACCAATCTCCCTCCTCCCTGCTCTGGCGAAGGTGGCGGAGAAGCATGTTCAGCACACTTTTACCACCTTTATCGAGAACAACGAACTGCTGCATGACTCCCAATCTGACTTCCGTGCCAATTATAGCACGGAGACAGCTCTTGTGGAGGTGACCGACGCCATCAGGGAGACGCTTGATCATGGGGGAAAGGCTATGTTGGTCCTGCTGGACCTGTCGGCGGCATTCGACACCGTCCCACACGCAGGTCTCCTTTTAAGACTCAAGGAGATAGGACTGCGGGGGACGGTGTTGGATTGGTTTCAATCCTTTTTAGCCGACAGGTGATCTGGGCTCCACCGTTCTCCGCGGAAATGCCTTCGCTAGAGGTGGGGGTGCCTCAAGGGTCTATCCTGAGCCCCACCATTTTTAACATCTATATGGCCCCTTTGGCGAAGGTCGCGGAGGCATTTGGAGCCCGGGTCATTTCATACGCTGACGACACCCAGCTCCTGTTCACGTGCAGGAAGGGAGAGGTTTTTGACGGCGGTAGAATTAAAGACTGTCTGAATGCAGTCTTTACGTGGCTTCAGCACCAGAGCCTGAAATGCAACTCGGATAAGTCCGAGTTGCTCTTTTTTGGCTGTGCCCCTGACCATGGTTGGAAGTCGTGGTGGCCCCCGGACATGTTTCCTCCTGAGAAACCGTCCTCCCAAGTAAAAAATCTGGGAGTTGTGTTTGACGACGATCTTTCCTTTCGTCCACACATTACGGGTTTAGCGGGGAAATGCTTCGGCATCCTCAAGATGCTGAGGAAATTTCTCCCACTGCTCTCCCTACAATACCGTAAGAACATTGTTCAAGCGCTTGTGGGATCGCGTCTGGACTATGCTAACGCACTTTTTGCAGGACTGCCTAAATATCTTGTGTCCAGATTGCAAATTGTTCAAAATTTGGCGGCCAGAGCAATTTTTGGCCTACCGAGGAGAGTCAGCGCCTCCTTGTTGCGGGTCAGGTTGCATTGGCTTCCAATCCCTAGCAGAGTCAGGTTCAAAATTCTTACGCTGGCGTTTAAAGCCCTCCACTCTACTTGCCCCGATTACCTCAGGAAGCGTATTGCTTTCTATGTTCCACGGAGGAAATTGAGATCAGCTGATTTGGCTAAAGTCGAGGTGCCAGTGATCAAACGAGTGCGGATCGGAGGTCGGTCTTTTCAGTTTATGGCAGCTCGTTTCTGGAATGAGCTCCCTCTTTCTCTACGCAAGGCTAATAATCTTCTGGCCTTTAGGAGGGAGTTGAAGACCGTTCTCTTCTCTGTATAACCAGTGTGCCTATAGTGTATCCGCCTCTGGGTTTTCTGGGTTCTGTTCAGGCCTCTTTGCTAAAGCCCCGGGACACCCTTTCGGGGTAGCCGTGCGCTCAAAAAGTGCGGTTGTAACATAACATAACATAACAGGCAGAAAATTTACTGTTGAAATTTACAGATGCAAGTTACTATAAAAGGACAAGATTTAAAACTATCCTAGCAGCCTACAAAATATGGAAATCGTTTTCTAAACGGTTTGGAATTGGGAAATACAATGTCTATACTAGGTTAGAAGGCAATCCCAACCTTCCTAGAGAGGTATTCTCTGATATAGTTTTTAGTGAGTGGGGCAGGAAAGGAATTCGGAAGGTGGGTGATATTATGGATGTACATGGCATGATGCAATTCTCAGAATTACAGATACGTTATGGCTTAGATACGAGACAATTTTTCAAATATCTTCAAGTAAGAAGCTTTATTAATAAAAAAAAGGTGGTTTAGCGGGATTTGAAAATAACTCAATATTGGAGGTTATACAAGTAGGTACAGATTGCACGATTAAGAGATTTTATTCAGAATTATCAAATTTAAAAAAAGATGACCTGGGAAAGTGGGCGTATAAATGGGAAAATGGTTTAGATATAGACCGAAATTACTTCTATCAATCATTAGATATGGGACAGAAACTATTGTGCTCAGCCGCATTACAATCCCAACATTACAAAGTTTTGTATCATCTATACTATACTCCTGCGAAAATTGCCCAATGGGGGGCGGTGTCGGGTACCAGCTGTTTTAGATGCGGTAGTTTAGACGCTGATTTATCTCATATTTTTGCAATCTGCCCTCATTTGGAAACAACAAAGAAGGATATTCAGAGTTTTTTTAATAATGCGTTGGGGATTGGAATTGAACTAACTCCTTCAATAATATTACTAGGAGTTGAGGAGGAGGGTCATACGCAGAGTGGAAGCTTCATTTTTGTAGCGATGGCAATTCTGAGATTATGCATAGCCACGGCATGGTTGGACCCCCTCCCGCCAACACATCATCAATGGTTAGCTAAGTTAGTTTCAATTTATAAGTTAGAATCCGCTATTTATGCAAGGAAGGGGAAAAAGGGAAGGAAGCTAGGCATGCAAATATGGGAACCGATTATTCGGTGGAAAGAAGGAAATGTCAGTTGATAGACATTGTGCTGAGTTGTTTATTATAAGTTTGATGATTATGTTCTTAGCAATCTGGTTCTGTTTCAAAAATGCAACAGCATGAAGACTGATGTAATTATGTAATGAATGGCTTTATATATGTATATGTGTTTTGTATATTTGTTTAGTTTTTACTTTCTGTTTATTGTGAATTGTACACCTCATAAAAAAAAGGGGGAAAAACTCAATAAAAATATTTAAAAAAAAAAAAGTACAACAGCGGATGACACACACGACCCGGGAAAAAAAAAACGCCAAATTTAATACCTGAAATAAAGAAAGCTTTGTTTGTTGAACTTGAAGAAAAAGAAAAAAAACGTCGACTTCGAAACAAGGCTGTGCATGCGTAGAGAGTACAACTGCTACACAAAAAAAAGGAAAGTTTTACATACTATCATAGAAATGAAGGGGCATATTATCAACAAAAGGCGATACGTTACCGCCGCTTTAATCGCCAGTAACTGCCAACAAAGTGGCGATAATGGACTTCATAATAGACCCTTCTAAATTCCCATAGCAACCCAGGTTCTGGTGTTAACCTGGGCTCCTATGGTTATTCACAAGGGCATATTATCAAGCCCATTATGGCCGCTTTATCTGCAGTTTCCTGCCGATAAAAGCGATGATAATGTATCGCCTTTTGTTGAAAATATGGCCCATTGCTCTTTTTTTGACCAGTAAAATTAGGTACATAATATCGAGGACCAGTGTTAAAATTATCACTGTTTTATTGGCAGGAAACTGCAGATAAAACGGCAATTTTCTCAGAAACTACTGAACGGATTTACACCATTTACAAAAAGCACAATCTGCGAACAGAACTCTGCCAAATTTCGTGTAATTCCGCTAAGCCGTTCAGGCTGTAGCCCTGGCTAAAGGTCCCTATGGAAAATTGCATGGGGAAAACACATTTTGGGAATCACCCCCAAACTATCAGGGAAGAAGCGGAACTGAGCAGGCCATTTTCTTGGAGAAATTCACGAAGATTTGTCCACCGGCGCCAAAGAGATTCCAAATAGAATGTTGAGGATTTCCTATGGAAACCGACAGTAGGTAACATATATATATATATATGTATGTATGTATATATGTGTGTGTGTAGCAAAGGCCCAGGAGTTTTCAAGAATGCACTCACAGCAGTTGGTGGAAACCAAAGGTATTTATTTTGTCCGTAGAGAACCAGAATCTACAGTTCAGGTAGGTTCATTGCTGATGCGTTTCAAGGACTGCTCCTCTTCTTCATGGGCAGCTACATGTGTCCCACAGAAGGCTCCAGTTAAGTTTTTAAGCCTGTTGGACCCCCAGTGGGTCATGCGCAGTGCGTGCATAATGTATGGTGCATGCTGGGACATCAAGTCCCTAATTGGAGATTATTGTTGCTCCCAGTGAGCTCTGTGTGACACTGACAATTAAATGAGTATTGTTAACCCTCCAGTGGGCCCCAAAATGTCATGCTGGTCGAATTATCTCACAGCTGCTACACTGATCGTGGCTTTGGAAAAGTTCAGCACGCCACGCAGAACCTCCTTTCAATTTTCCAGAGAAGGTTCATTCCTGCTCGGCAGGGCAGCGGTGAAAACAGTTGTACAGCAAAGGCCCTGGAGCTTTCAAGAATGCACTCGCAGCAGTTGGTGAAAACTAGAGGTATTTATTGTCCCTAGAGAACCAGCATCTACATTTCAGGTAGGTTCCTTGCTGACGCTTTTTTGAGGACTGCTCCTCTTCTTCATGGGCAGCTCCAGTGTCACACAGAGTGCATCCTCAAATGCTTTTGGGCCATTGGTGAAAAATAAACAGACACGGCAGCCATGTCGTGGAGGACTGCAACATCTCAAGATTACAAGTGAGAGGCTGCATGGTGGGAACTATTCCATGCCCGGAATGCAGCTTAGATAATGTGGTGATTAATAACCAGAACTTTATCCGGCGCCCTACTGGAGGGAAAATATGTAGCTGCAAAGAGTGAATGTTCGCAGAACCTACTAAAGGGAACAAACGCTCAAAATGGACTACAAATCCTAGCATGCACAAAGAGAAAATGGTGGAAACAAATGCACTTAGCCAGGCCCACTGGGGGCTGATATAAAACAGCATGCATCCAATTAGCTTGATAATGAGAGCTTTCTGCCAACACTCACATTCCAAGCTGCATATGAATAAAAGCTGAAGCCTTGAAATGCGTCAGGCACAACGACTTTTAAAAACTGGAACAAAGATGCTGGATTTTACTTTTAAATAAACCGGATGGTTTTACAGTACCAGTCGAGTGCGTCCTCAAATGTTGCTACGGTGGGGACAGGATTGCCTTTGCCGACGCTGTGGAAGCTGGAATATATATATATATATATATATATATATATATCTTCCCACGTTTGCTCCGTTCGGGTTGCGGATGGCCCCATAGGAAGTGGCGTGTACTCCGGCCGAGCACGCCGGTAATCAAATATTTTCCAACAAACAGCAATATTCACGCTCTCAGGAAAACGCCACACAACGCCAGAAGGAATCTCCAAGGGTGTTTATTCACACCTACAACATGTTTCGGCTTGAAAAAAGCCTTGATCACGTAAGTGAGAGTGTGTTTGTGCACAGGTTAATAAAGACAGTCATTGAAATATAATGAAAATAAACGAGGGGCCACTGTCGCAATTGGAAATGGCTGACATCTTGGAATGGTAAATGAAATGCAAATCCACGTAAACATGCTGTGTTTTCGGCAGGCTACGAGTCAGAGGTGTGATCACTGCACATCTGACTGTTCCCTTTCTTGCCCCATGCACAGACATAACATAAATCCAATACACTTTGTGTGTGTAAATTCATGCATGACGTTCTCACATCACGTATGCAGAGTACATAATCTAATCACCACCGATTGCATGGGTCATCAAGGTTAAATTAAAATTGAAATAGTAAATAACAATGGGACAGTGCAATCTAAAAGTAGAATGTTGCCTGGGATGGGTGGGAAACCAAAGATGTAACACAATGATTTAAAGCGTCCATACCGACTGAGTCCAGTTAACAGGTAAAATACCTTTTCTTTTTCTGTGCCAATGGGGATAAGGTGGCAGCATACCGAACCTGCAAGTGCCAGAAAAGTCCCGTATCTGTGACTGTTGCCCTTCTAGTCACCCTTTGTGCAAAAAGATGTGTGACAGGAGAGAGGGGATGAGGAAGGATTGGGTCGTGCTGAACAGGTAAGGTGATGTGACCCCATTCTCCATCAGTGATCCTGTCAATAAAACAGTGAACCATGTCATGATATATACACACTATGAATAAACTGATGGCAGCAATAGAAAATGAGCATGGAAGGAAATTCTAGGAGGCGGAGAGTGCACTGACAAGAGACGGCCCCTACGGAAAGCTGGGACTGCAGCCTGAAGGGTCATCTGTCTTTAAGATGCACTGCCAGCTCCTCATCCTGGTTCAGTCCTCCTGGCGTCTTGGACTGAAAGTTTATGATGTGCCTGGGCTCGATCTGTCTGAGTTTAAGCACTCTATTGCCCCCCCTGGGGTTCCTCTCAATCTGCTCCAGAATGAAGTAACTCAGTAGTGCTGGATTAGAAAAATGTATGTCGCGAAAATGCCTTGCCACTGGGTATTTGTCATCATTATGTACAATGGCACGGTAATGTTCTAAAATACGTTTTTTGGCCTGTGCCGTCATGCTGCCAATGTACCAGAGTTTACAGGGACATACTATGACATAAATCACAAACATGGTACTGCATGTAAGATATATTACCTACTGGCGGTCGCCAGTAGGTAGTTATAGTTAGGATTGATTTCCATAGGGAAATCATAACATTCTATTTGGAATAACTTTGACGCCGGTGGAGGAATCTGCCTTAAATTTTCAGCAACATTGCTTCGTGGCGCTCCGCTACTTCCCTGAAAGTTTGGGGGGGATTTGTCAAGCGGGGGCCGAGATAAAAGGGGGGTCCCAAAACGTGTTTTCCCCATGTTAATTTCCATAGGGCGGTAGGTCGCACTTTTAGCTCGAACGGCTGAATGGATTTTCACCAAACTTTGCAAAATTGTAGGGACTGGTAGCCTGATGTGCCTTTGCTATGTCTCAAGATATGTGCTCCAGAGGATTTAGAGTAATTTAGGTTAAAAAAAATGTATATATCTATAGCCGCGCCCCGGTACGCGCACCGGGGAGCGCTCCGGGCGCGCCACGCGACTTGCGCACGGAAAGCTGATTGGCTATCGGGTGTCTGTAAACATTCGAAACAGTCCGGAGCGGCCGCCATCTTGTGTCTTGGTAGGATTGAGACACAAGAGGTGGTAAAACAAAGGGGGAAATAACCAAAAGGGGGCAGGGTAGACCCCCCTGACCCCCTAGGTTTGATGTGGGGGCCATAAAAGGGTCCATCGGGTAAAAAAAATATAATAATTTTTTTCGGTTTTCACGGGGGGAGCGCCCGGTACGCGCACCGGGGAGCGTACCGGGGAGCGTACCATGAGAAAAACCCAGTGAAACAGGAAAATAATAATTTAAAGTGATTAGAGGTAGGGTAGCTCTGCATAGAGTTGTTGTGTTGTTAGGGTGTTTTAAGTACCAACATGTAGGTACCAATGCTGAGTCTTAAATTGAATGTACACTGTTTCCTCTGTAGATATCTTGCATGTTGTTACAGAAGTTATTGTGCTATATGGAATCCACATCATAGTCTGTCATGAAAGCAGAAACAACATGGAGGCAGGAGATGAAAAAGAGATGTCAAATAGACATTGGAGATAATATATTGGAAGAAAGGAAGTATCTATGAGCAAAATTACTATGTAACATAAAAAAGTTGCACAGTATGCTATAAATCTGACTTTACATTATAATCAATTTGGTACTAGTTTATGAATTACATATAAAAATGAATAATGTCTGAAACAAGTTTAGAATTATTAAATATAAATTTATTTTTCAGATTCTTTTTCCAAATTTAACATAACTTCCATTAACAGATTGTCTGAAATGTCCTCATTTTGAATTAGCAAATCTACCGCTTCCACACATTGAACTAATTCATAGTCCTGTGATTGATCCATGAATTCTAAGTCTTCATTGGGTTCAATAACTTGTTCATTGTTGCTCTCCAGTACAGTTTCAAAGGAAATATTTTTCTCTCCTTCCATTTTCTTGCTGTAATTTGCATAAAAAATAAATATATCAGTAGAGATAGGGCACTGTTGGGTTTAAGTTCATACAGGTAGTTTTGATTTTTTAACAGTGAAGTTATCTTTGGGCAGTGTATGGTATCAGGCTGGAAGTAGAAATATAAAAAAGTGTATATCATGAAGCCTAAGTAAATTCATAATTATACAAGACAAGCCTAACTGCATCCATAACTATAACAGAGAAGTGTATCTCAATCTATAACTATTACAGAGGGATAGTATATAACTATCAGAAAATGTTTTCCAAATTAACTTAAAGTGCACAACATACTTCAGTTTTCAAAATAACATCTTACCTTTCAAAAAGAAGTTTAAGTTCTCAGTGGAAATGCTTTTGAAATGTACTTCAGGAAGTAGTAGTCAAAATGGCTGTGTTTCCCTCTCTTTCTTTATATATATTCATGTACATAACCAATCAAATGTCATGAAATATTAGTAGAAAATGAAAGTAACATTTTAATTGGTTGTAAATTCTAACACTTCAGATGTGTTTTTGTGAAGTAATTCACCTCAGGATATTTAGAGATGTCTACAGGCTAAATGGCTCAATGGAATTCCACCAAATTTAGAAAAATGGTAGGGACTGGTATGTAGTATGGCCTATTCTATATTTGGTGAAAGTGTCTCCGGTGGTTTTTATGTAAATTAAGTTTTAAAATTTTTGGGGAGCGCTTCCCGGTGCGCGCCCCGGTACGCGTACCGGCAGCGCTACGGGAGTCCTCCATTTTGTGTTTCGGTAGATTTGAGACAGAAAATGGAGGACAAACAACGTTGGGAATGGGTATAAGGGGCATCGTAGGCACTCCCTGACCCTCTAGGTTTTCTGAGGGAGTCTTAGGAGGCCCATATAGGCCCAAAAAAATAAAAAAATAAAAAAATGTTCGCGGGGGGAGCGCCCGGTACGCGCACCGGGAAGCGTACCGGGGAGCGTACTATGGTGAAAAATAGTGAAAAAAGTTAGAAAAAGATAATCATTTGGAGTGATCAGAGATAGGGTAGCCCTAAAAAGGGCTTTTGGGTTCTGTGGCTGATTTAGGTACCTACAAGTAGGTACCAAACCACAGTCTTAAATCCAGGAGGAATATTCTATTCCCCTCATCTGAGAAGTGCACACTATCTCCTCTGTAGATATCTTGCATGTTGTAACGCAAGTTGTTGTTGTATATTGAACCCATTCCATAGTCTCTCATGTAAGCAGAAACAGATTTATTCACATGTTTCCGTGCTTTCTCAAATTGTGGACAAAATTGGTTGGACCAGTTCCATTTCTGTCTTTGGCGTATATTGGAAAATACCAAGGCAGTTTGAGGAAAAAGTGCCATCAATTGTTCAAAGGTGTCCTTTAAAAGCATTTCCAGACCTACCCCAGTCAAAGTGCCTAAGTCATTTCCACCACAGTGCAGAATTATGAGGTTAGGGTGTGGCAAATGCAAAAAGGTTTTCACCAATGGTATCAATTGGTGACATCTGTATCCTCTCTGGCCAATCCATTTAATGTTCACATTTGGTAAATCAAGGTTGTGAAAATTTCTGGTAGCTGCATACCTTTGAGCCCAGTGGATATAGCTATGTCCAATAATCCAGACAGAATACATGGTAGAGGAGGTTCTGGTGCAGTCAGATGAAGTGTAGGAATAAAATGGCAGTTGGAACAGTAGAAGTTTGCAAAAAAAAACTGTGGAGTTTCAGTGCTCTTGAATCACAAGCAATGATTGGTAGATTGAGATAGTTGAAAACTGAAAGTTAGGGTGCATGTTTGTGCTCTGTGTAAGAAGTAATTTGAATAGTTAAAAAAGTCATTTAAAGAAACATTGCACCAGATAAGCTGGTGTATTCGCAGGTCAAACATCCTTGCTGAGGTGATTTGCAACATTGTAGAATAAACTTTTAAACCTGAGAGCTCAGTGAGGAGGGAGTTGCTATGGTAACAGGTAGAAAGGGCTGAGGGGGGAAGGGTGTTGGTTTGAAAATACAGAGGGAAGAGTTTTGATTGGTTACCATGAGCAATATGTGGGTAGAAACAGAGGTTTTCTGTGCCATTAATGGTTGCAGTGCCTGGAGAACATACCTTTTGCTCTGCTAAAGAAATATTGGTGTGTGTATCTGACACTGTTCTGAATCTCCTAGAGCATTTGTAAAGGTGAGTTATGATTCATTTAATATACATAGAGACTTGTATACTCTATGGAGAAGATTTGGAAGCAAATTGTGGTTTTTTAATGTTGCTTTGTGTCATGCTTTTTGATAATGCTTGGTAAAAAGTTTTTACTGCATAGAGGAATTGTATTTTGAAAAATTGTGAAGTTTTAGTAGTGACATGGAATGCTTGTACATAGGACCTGTGCTGTGTTTCTTAAATGTGATGTCAAAAACGATTTTGGGAAAAATGAATTGCTTTTACATTTTTTAGAAGTAATAAATAATGTGTGCATGTTTAAAGAAATACATTTGACTCTTTACAATGATGTTACCTGTGTTAACTCAGTGTAGGAAGCACATTGAGTTTCTTTGCATAGAGGAATTGTATTTTGTAAAATAGTGAGGTTTCAGTAGTGACATGGAATGCTTGTAGATAGGACATGTGCTGTGTTTCTTAAATGTGATGTCAAAAACGATTTTGGGGAAAATGAATGGGTTTTACATTTTTGAGAAGAAATAAAGAGTGTTTGCATGCTTAGAAACATAAATTTGCCCCGTTCACAATGATGTCACCTGTGTTACCTCAGATTAGGAAGTAGATTGTGCAGATGAGGTGAGGCATGTCCAGAGGTACAGAGGAGGTGAGGCCTTTGTTCAAGACTGTAGTGGGAGAGAGGTCTTTCCTGGGGAGCGTAGGTGGTGAGGCTTGTGTCTAAGAGTGCAGTGGACTAGGCTTCATGAAGCCTATCCCCGACTGCACTCTTAGACATAGGCGTCAATTTGACTCTTTACAATGATGTTACCTGTGTTAACTCAGTGAAGGAAGCATATTGAGTTTGTTTGCTTAGAGGAATTGTATTTTGTAAAATAGTGAGGTTTCAGTAATGACATGGAATGCTTGTACATAGGACCTGTGCTGTGTTTCCTAAATGTGATGTCAAAAACGATTTTGGGGAAAATGAATGGCTTTTACATTTTTGAGTATAATGTGGCGCAGAGGTTTAAAAAGTGACGCATCTACCTACATGCGCCACTTTTTAAATATGGCGCAAAAAGGTACATGTTTTATGCCGCCGATGCGTCACAACAAATGTCACATCAGAAGTGCAAAACTGATGCAGGGCCTCATAAATGAGGTTAGTTTTTTTTGCACACTACTCCAGTTTAGTCCTGTCCACTGCACTCTTGGACACAAGCCTCACCTTTTGTGCTCCCCTGGACAGTCTTCATCTCATCTGCACTCCTGCTTAGGTGTCAGAATCCTATCACATGGGGAAAGCTCTATGTGAAAGTGTTTGCCTCAGTCTTATCCCTGCTGTGAGGCAGGTGCAAGATTTTGACGTAACTGTGTCCTAAAAGTGACGCAGTGATGTGATGTATTTACTATGGGTACTGTATCGATCCCCCTATTTCTGACCCTTGTCTGGTTAATAATTAACTAGCAGCCATTCAACTGCACAGAAACCCGTTATCTGATTAGCCATACAACGGCACAGAAGCCCGTTATCTGATTAGGTCATAGCGCATGCCATTTCATTAGGCAAGCACTATTTCTCCAGCCCCCTAATAGGCATACGGTGTTCTCAAAACAAATCAAACCTACCATGACCTGGGAAATCCCCACAGCCATTGTTTTGATTTAGCCGAGAACTTCAGTAAAGAATGTGCGAACGACCAGTTCGTATGACATCCTTATTGACGTATTTATGTCCATCCTTACGTTAATCTCGGCACCTTTCAGGTATAAATAATACCGACATTGCCTTAAGCAAACACACGAGGTGGTGACAAGATTGGAGCAGCGAGACTTGCCGAGGAGCCCAGCTGACAGGGAAGCCCACAGACGCTGCCCCTCCTTTCTGACGCGCTGAGAGAGAGAGACGCTGCCTTTTCTCCTGCCGAGAAATCCAGCTCCGGCGCTTCCAGCCGCCCTCGCAGGCAGCTGGAATATCAAGCCCTGAGATAGAGATACCAGCCCTCCAGCCTTCTAAATCCCAGGTACTGAACTGAATAACCCTTTGTAGAGAATTCTTGAAGCAGACCCTTGGCAAAACAAACTTAACTTAAACTGCTACTTATCTACTCCCGCCCACGTATTAGGCTTAGGTCAGGTACATTGGGGTAGGCGTAGTTAGAAGCACCAGTTGAGTACGATTAGTCAATGTATATATGTATGTATCTATTTTATCCATTTTAAGTATCATATGGCTAAGAAACCATATCAATGCTTTTACAGTATTATTTTATAATTCTGTTATTACTGTATGCACTTTACCTAACAATAAGTATTGCAATAATAGCGATTCATTTCTCTTGTACGAGAAAAGAGACTGATCAATAAATAACATCTTTTATTGAACACGCCCGTCTCTTCCTTTTCTCTACAATCTGGTGAAACTAAGAATGCACTGAACTGACTGAGTAAAATAAGTTGTCTTTTGTTTTCACACGACTCTAGAGATACACTCTTGATTAGGGGAGAGCAAAGTTGTCATGTTCTATGGTTGTCAGAAACTAAATCCCTTCTTGTCTATCCAGGGAGGTTAAACTCCTCCTTGTCTATTCGAGAAAGTTTCTAGTGAACTCTGAGCTAGCTGGCAAACACTAAACTTTAAGTCTAATATCGTCAGTAGAAGACCTAGTTAACCTCTGTCCTACGTCTATACTATTGAAGATATTATTCCAATGCGCAGAGCCTATTGGGATAATAGGAACTGCACTACAGTGAAATCTCATAGATTTCACTGTGTCGTTATTACGAGGCTTTTTGCGGAGAAATGACCCCTCTCTGTACATTACACCTGACAGGTATAATGTGCCGCAGAGGTTTAAAAAATGACGCATCTACTTACATGCGTCACTTTTTAAATATGGTGCAACAAGGCATATGTTTAATGCTGCCAATGCGTCACAAAAAGTGACGCATCAGTAGCGCAAAACAGACGCATGGCTTTATAAATGAGGCTCATCTTTTTCTTGCACACTACTCCAGTTTAGTCCTGTCCACTGCACTCTTGGACACAAGCCTCACGTTTTGTGCTCCCCTGGACAGTCTTCATCTCATCTGCACTCCTGCTTAGGCCTTATAATTTTTTTTTAGAATAACATTTGAAAAACAATGAAAAGGTCATATGTATAAGCTTTTCATTACACTACTAAAATATTTTTGCTGTAAATTATTGAGTTTTACATTTTTGAGAAAGTTTAAATAGTAGGACCTGCACTGTGTTTCTAAAATGTTATTGAAAAATCTGATCTGTAACCCTGAATAGATCGTTTGCTTTTTGTCATTGCTTTGTTGTTTGGTAATAGTGGTCTATAATGTGCTATTTTTTTTTAACACAGATTGAAATCAAGATTTCAAGAGTAAGCAAACATGCCCACAAGGGAAAGGAGAAGAAAACAACATAACCGCCAAAAAACAAAAACAGCAACGGAATTACAGCACTCTTCCACAACAAATACTTCAAAAAACAGGAACCAAGCTCCTGGTAAGACAACTAAGTCTTTTATACGGAACATATGTACTTAAAAAAAAAATGTTGGACAGCATGTAGAAAAAGAGAATGAGAGAGTAAATTTGAAAAGGAAGGAGAGAACCTCAAAGAATCCTACAACTGGAGCAGGAGAGAATAATATGTATAGGAATAGAAGGCAGAATCAGTTTAGAGACATTCGTAAACGAATGTTTCGCAATAGGGTGGTTTTAAATTTGTTAAAAAACATTAGGAAAGGTAAACAGAGAGCTGCTTTTATAAGAAAAAGAAAAGTGTAGAGAAGATTGTTGATCAGGCTTTTGAAGTTAAGAAAAATTTATTTATTTTAATAATCAATAGAATTAGGACACTTAACAAGACAATTGATGTTTTCAAATCAAACAGTAGATGGAAAAGAGTAATTAATCGGACTAATTTTTGTAAAGTTTTTTCAGGAGAATGGATGCACAGTTCAAGTTGTGAGACATTTTTTAATGAGGAGAGTTACTTCCAGGAGAATGATTTAGTGCATGCAGTTGACACCGGTGGTCGAGCGTATGAAGTGAAAGACGGTTGTCCGATTGAAAAAGAGAAACTTGTGCCTAGAGAACCAGAAGAGGTGTTAACTGATGAAGCTTTAGGGAGACGTACTAAGGGTCCAGTGTACACTTGGAAGTGTAGTCATATTTGTAGTGTGCGACAGGAATCAATTGATTTGTTTTGTAATTTCTTACGTACATATAGTAACAAAAGTCTAAAGCAGAAAGTGAAGTTGTTGCAAGAGTTAGATCCTTGCAGAGTGAGAGAAAACACAGGTTTGCAAGGGCATTCACTGGCTTGTCTTTCTAGAAAAGTCTGTCAGAGTGTTTTTCATCATTTTAGGATGTTAGCCGTGCATCATACCAAAATGAGGAAATTAGTGAGAATGTTGTATTATGCAAAAAGTCCAGCACTTAAGCTTGAACAATTAAACAGTGCTCTTTTGCATGGAACTGAATTAGATGTGAAGAAGATTTGAGAAGAAATTGAGATTTGTTATTTTGGTGAAAAAGAGGATAGTGTAGAAATTGACACAGCAATTCAAGGTAATGTGGAAGACAATGTACAGATTTCAAGTACAGAAAAGTTTGAGCAGGAAATTACCAGGTTTAAGGTGAAATCAAGTGAAAGGTCGAATTTTACTTGTGTGTGTTGTCGACGAAGTCATTATAAGCATCAAACTAGATTAGTTGATTTATACGTAAAAAGTGAAAAGATGAATAATTATGAGTGGAAGGATTTTGCAACTTATTTGTGGGTGGAGAATTGTTTTGATTTGAGTTCTGATCAGCGTATTTGTAAATATTGTTATGATAAATTAAATCAAAACAGAATGCCTGCTAGAGCTGTTCATAATAATCTGGAGTTGGTAGACATTCCTCGTGAATTGATGGATTTAAATACATGTGAGTCTATTTTGATTCAATGTGTCCACCGTTTTCAGGCAATTGTTCACATGGAGCCTAAGATAGAGAAATTGCCTCCTACAGATTTGCAGAGAGGATTAAAGGGAAGAGTTGTTTATTTGCCTCTTGAGTTAAAAAAAGAAATATTGATACAATTGGTATAGAAAAAGTAGAAGAGGAACCTTTAGTTATTCTAGTTAATGGGGTTCCGACAAAGAGTAAGAAAATCTGGCAAGATTTAGTGGATGTTAGGAAAGTCAAAAAGGCAACGTTGTATTTAGTCAAAAACAATGAGTATTACAAAGATGTATGTGTTGCAGCAGAGGAAACAGCTGCAGATGAAGAAAGTGCTTGTTCAGGCGGACAAATTGAAAAAGTTGATGTGTCTAGAAGTGAAGAAATATATGAACATTATACTGTTCATCCTTTGCATTCCAAAGAAGTAATGGGGAATGCAATTGAATTGTTTCAAATGAAAGCAGCAAAAGAAAGTCCCATTAGTGTATGGGAAGAAAGTTTGGAAGCTCGTTGTTTTCCACAGCTATTTCAAACAAGTCGAGGTGGACGATATGACGATCGTCCACTTCAAATTCCTGCATCTGAATATCGAACTGTAAGATTATATGTTGAAGATCCAAGGTTTCGTCAATGCATTCCCTATTTGTTTCATCTACTGTATGAAAGTGACTTGTCTGGGCTTTCTTATGCAGTAAACCATATACTGAAAAGTGAAGCACATCTGCAAAATGTTTCGGCGAGGGACTTTATGGAGAAAGTGAATCTGCAAGATAATATTTTGGAATCTCATCTAATCAATCTCATGGCATGTCAGCGTGGTACAAATGAGTATTGGTACCGTCGTCATGGGGAATTGAAATGTATGCTAAGAAACTTAGGAACTTCTACATGGTTCCTCACTCTTAGCTGTGCCGAGTAAATGTATGCAGATATTTCAATCATAGATTTGAAGCTATGATGTCTTTTATTACCAACAAAAAAAATCCTCCCCTTGGTTTTCTTTTGGAGAAAGGAGTATCAAGCGAGAGGTACTCCTCACATACATATGTTGTTGTGGATTAAAGATGCACCCAAATTTGGAACAGATTCGGATGAGACAGTGATGAGTTTCATTGAAGAGTATTCAACATGTGCTGTTCCGAAAACTACAGAGGAAAAAAGTTTAAGGCAACAAGTTTTACGCTTTCAATCCCATCGTTGTGGAATGTACTGTCGTCGAAAATTCAGAAACAAGGACAAGTTCTACACAAAATGTCGTTTCAGCTTTCCCCGACCAGTGATTTCTAAAGGAAGAGTAAATAATTTGATGTCTTCTCTGCGACATACTGTGACGAGGAAATCACCAAAAAATACATACAATTTAAAAAGAAACGAAGAGTCCAAGTACATCAACGACTACAACCCAGTGATTTTGTCCATGTGGAATGCTAACATGGATATTCAGTTTGTTGCTGACAACTCTATTTCTGTGGCTCGATATGTGACGTCTTACATCAGAAAAAAAGAAAAGACAGAACTGAATGAAATGTGGGAGGACATTTCACATGAAAAGAGTCTAAGCAAGAAATTATACAGTTACAGTCTGAAGATGTTGTAGCATCGAGAAATTGGAGCATATGAATGTTCTGATCGATTGTCGTCAGCAAGTCTCTATGCCAAATCGAGAACCATCTTTGGGTGAGTCTAGGTCTTGCTGCAACACGAAACCGAGTTTTGAAATCTGTACAAGAAATAGAGTATTTGGCGGAGAAAGAACCAGAAAGTACAGATATTTTGAAGCCACAATTGCTGCAGAGATTGCTAGAGACAGTTCTCAAGACAGTCAGAGTTCTGCTTCATTGAGTCAGGATCCACTTGGAGGACCAATTATACAAAATGAAGCTGCCACTGCCATGGATGAGGTGGAAAGAGCTATTGAACAAGCTCAAGATGATGTAGTTAACTTAGAAGATTTGGTGAAACAACTAAACCTTGAGCAGAAACAGATATATGACGAAGTCACAGAACAGGTTGAACATGGATTCAGTCATGAGAAAAAAGAGTGCTCATGTTCATCATTTAAGCCTGTCCAACTGTACGTGAGTGGAGAAGCGGGAACTGGAAAAAGTTTTCTGATTAAAGCAATTGCAACTTATCTGCAGAAAAGGACTGAATCACCGCTGTCTTGTGTTGTTACCGCTCCAACTGGGCTGGCTGCACATAACATTAAAGGGATTACTTTACATCGTTTACTGATGCTGCCAGTAGAGCATGATAACAAATTGCAATAACACAAGCTATCTGGAGATGCGTGTTCCGAAGTTTCGAGAGTCCTGAAGAAAATGAAACTTCTTATCATTGATGAAGTAAGCATGGTGTCAAATATAATGCTTGCTTTTGTGCATTTGAGAATGCAAGAAATTCTTAGAACAGACTATGATGTCTTATTTGGAGGAAAACACATTATTGTTTTGGAGATCTACTGCAGTTGACTCCAGTGAAAGGACAACCTGTGTTCAAAATGCTCACGCATGAAGATACCAGGAAGTGCCTAGGAAGCATTGGAAACGTTAATATATGGTTAAACTTCAAATATGCAGAACTGCGTCAAAATATGCGGCAGGCAAAGGATGAAGATTATAAAAATATTTTACAAGATGTAAGAATCGGAAAAGTAAGTCAGCAAGGGAAAGAAGCTTTACATGGACGATTAATTTCAAATTTGTACCATAATGAAAACATTCTTCCAGAGAATATTTTTAAGAAAATTAACGAGAAGTAATCTGGCATATGTTTGATGCCAACTCTGAAAGAATGTTCCATGTTCAACAACAAAATGTTAAAGTTAGAAAATGAAGAGATAGTGAAACTGAAAGCTACAGATAAAATAAAGCATATGGGAGCAACAATTATTTTGTCTGAAAATTTGAAATCAAAATTGGATTCATTAGAGAAGACTATATCTAAAACTCCTGGTTTTGAAAAGACTCTGAATGTGTGTTTAAATTGTCGTATCATTTTGAGAAGGAATTTAAATGTTGAAAGAGGTTTGGTAAATGGAGCAATGGGTCATGTTGTTGGTTTTGTGAATTACAAAAATAGAGATGGAATTGAAATTTTAAAAATTTAATTTGATGGCATTGATGAAATAGAACAAATTTGTCGTTGTTCAGCTAGATTTTTGCTTGTGAAAGACTTATATGTTCGCCGAAAACAGTTTCCTATTCGTTTGGCATATGCGGTGACAATTCATAAGTCTCAAGGTTTAAGTGTAGATAGCGCTTTGGTGAACATTGGAAGTTCTGTGTTTAAAGAGGGTATGGCATATGTGGCATTATCACGAGTCAGAACTTTATCAGGATTGTACTTGATTGAGTGTGATGAAACAAAGATTTGTGCGGATCTACATTGTGTTAAAGAATACAATAGGTTAAGAAGAGAGTATGCTCCACATTTGCCTCAATATCCTCTGATTGAAAAACGTGTGGTAGGCCGAAAAAGAAGAAATGAGAGTAATTGCAGTGAGGTAGTAGCAAAAAGACAAAAAGTAGACAAAACTGTAATTGTAAGCAGAAGGAAAAAGGATTCTGTTGAAGATGTTGTTGGATTTCAGTTTGAAAACAGGTCTGGTGTCAACTGCTATGCTAATGTAGTGGTTAATGTTGTTTTTTTCTTCAAAATATTCAAGAACAGATTGTTGAAAATCGGGATCAAAGATTCTGTTGTTTGTTGAATTCCTTGTTTGAGAAATGTACCAGTGATAGAGCAAAAATAGAAAGTGTTTCAGAAATTCGAAATCTTCTAGACATATGTACTGGTCAAAATCAATTTCCACAGAATATTCAGCAGGATTGTCAGGAATTTTTAATGTATATGTTTGATGTATTGGAAGATGAAGGTGTAGATATAAAAAATCTTTTTAGCCTTTCTTATCAAGGGCAGCTTGACTGCGACAACTGTACTTTAACAAGTACTACTAGAATAGACACTGAAAGATTTATATATTTGACTTTACCAGACTGCAAATCAGTGCCTTTTAATAATCTAGTTAAAGCAGCGGTCACAATATGGTGTGTCCCCAATGTAAGTCTACAATGCTGTCCACATTATTTCTACAAAATTATGGTCAGTTTGTCATTTTAATGTTCCAACGATGTAGACCTGATGGAACTAAATTGACAACTTCTATTCAAAATTTCGTGGCTTCACAGTTATCGATATCAGGAAGAACCTTTGCAACTGCAGCTATTATTTTTCATGAAGGTCCTTCTACAACATCAGGGCATTACACATGCTATTTAAAAAGTTGTAAAGGTTGGACCCAATGTAACGACACTCATTTGACTTTCAAACAACGTTTGCCTTTTGGCTTAAAAAATTCATACCTAGTGTTTTTACAACCAAAATTTAGGTAAAGGTAATTGGCCTATGAAGACGGGAGCAGTTAATAAAGGTTATTTTGCTGTTTAAAAATATATTCTGAGTAAAAGTGATCCAGGTAATATAAAAAATTGACTTGTCATATAGGTACTGTAAGTGGATCTCATAGTAAGTGATATTAGTATTATAGAAAATGATGAACATGAGTGAGTCAGAGATGGTTTTACAAATAGTTAAATATTGTGAAAATGTTGTAGAGCCTTTCTTTCAGAACGTCGGAAAAAAGGTAATTTCAGAGTTTCTTGGAATTAATTTGAAAATATACTCATACATCTGACACTATTTGGCCAAAAGGAAAGGTACAGGAATGAGTAAAGAGTCATGACTGAAAAAAAGGAATATATGAAAATAATGAAAATATTTAAGATGTTCTTGGAGCTTTTCTTGTAGAAAGTCGATTAAATTGATTTTTTAATGAACAGCAAAGTACTTTGCAACGAGAAAAGGACCTCTATGATATACTATTTGGCCTCAAGGAAAAGTAAGTCAATCAAAGATTAGTGTACATTTGTTATTTGTCAGTATCTAAGTTTTGTTTTAAAACACAATCTTTTAGATTGTGTTTTTTTTTCCCGCTGTCATATGATGAGTAATTTGAACTCACTGTTTTAAGTGAAATTCAATATATTCTGAGAACAGCAAAAATAAACTATGTAACATGTTGTACAAGTTATTCTATACTTTGGATTGTGTAAATTAAATTGTATTCCCATTCTCTGACACTCAGTTTCCTTTTTCCATCCTCTTTCAGCTCTTTTTACTCACTTATAATGTCTTTCTCTCACTCTCTGTAACCCCCGTTCCTTTACTCCACTTCTTTGACAAGCCCTCATTCTCATTTCAACTGTCTGCATCCCCTCTCTCCCTTGCATTAGTTTTCAGCTTTCAGTCTCTCTGCTTTACTTCCCTTTTCCGTATTTTCCTCCTTTGCTCTTTTAGTAATTCCTGTTTACTCACTCAGCAGTATTATCGCACTCTATCACTATAAATCACCCACTCTCCCTCGCTTATCTTTGTTTGCTCCTTAGTTTTGACCTTTTCTCTCTATTTTTCGTTCACTACTTCTATGTCCTCAGTGCCTCACTCTCCTTGTGTTATGTTCACTTGTGTTTATCTTTTCCGTCTCAGTCATTATATTTTTACTTACTACTGTTTCCTGATTTAGTTTTGCTAAGTCTCATTGTTTTAGTATCTTTCTTACTTTCAGTTCATTTCTCTGTTCTTCTCTTCCTCTCTGTTAGTGAATCTATATGCCTTACTTTTAGTAATTTGCTCTCATTCTATTTCTTTTGTTCTCTTTTTATCCTTCTACCTTACTTTATTTCCCTTTCTGTGTCCTTCACTCTTACTTTATTTCTAGATACACTGTTATGATTTTTAACCTCTTCATTTGTATATTTTAATTTAAAATACACATTTTACTAATTATAACTTATTTTTTCTTCTCTCTTTCACAGATACAAAGTGCAGTAAAAAATAATTAAAGTTACATTTATTATATGGTAAGTATGACAAAAAAAATGTACTTTGTCATCACCCTTTGCTTTAAGCTTACTAATATTTTCTCAACCAACCTCACTCCTGTGTCTTTATTCTGCTTACCACACTTATTTTTATTCTCCATGTTTACTCCAATTTCCCTATTTCCCCTCTCATATTCAACTTCTTTCAATCCCTATTCTTTACTTCACTTACCCTCTGTTCCCTTCCTTTGCTTCTTCACTCATTTTGTTTTTCTTAATTATTTATCTTACTCCTACACACACACCTCATCCCCCTCTCAACACATACACACACCTCTAACATACACCCCACAAACACACCACACACACACCTCATACACACAAAAAATCCCCCCCACACACACTCCTCACACACACACATTCCATACACACACATACATCGCACACATATACACCCCACACCCATACACTCCTCACACATACTTCACACACCCTCACCTCCACCCACACCAAAACACCCCACACACCCACACCGACAGACACACCTTACACACCCACACCCCGACCTACAACCACTGACTCCCTATAAGTCACACACCCTGCATTACTTATCTTTCTTTGCTGTTTCACTCAAATCCATTCAGGTACTGTTTTCTTTACTCTCTTTGTCCTTTCTCTTTGTCACTCCCCATGTCTTATCCTAATTCAATTTTTTCACCCTCTTTCACCCCTCTTTACTTACACTAACTGGTCTTTTCTTACCCTCACTCACCGTTCTTCATTTATCCCGGTTACGCCACTACCCTTCATTCTCAATTTTTACTGTCCTTTCTTTTTCTTTCAACACCCACTCACATTCTCCCACTATCTCTACTTTAGTCTTCTTCCTCTCTCTTTTCCCTTCTTTCGCTCCTTTAGTCATTTTACTTTTCTCACTTTCACCCTATTACACCTTCTCTGTTTTTTACTATGTAATAAACAATCCCTCTGTGGTCATCCTGTAGCTCTCTTTCTCTTAACATTACTCTCTTTGTGTTCTACCCTCATGGTAACTCCTTCATAAAAAAAAAAAATTCTTTTTTTTTGGGGGGCGCGCCCCGGTACGCGTGCCCTAAGAAAAAGAAATTGACAGTGATTCATTAAAAATATAGGTTTATTGTTATAAATGAAAGGTAGTTCTAAAAAGAACAGTTTTTTTTCTTCTTTTTGTTGTTTTATATATTTTTTTAATGTTTTTTTGAACATTTTGTACTTTTTTTGGCTTTTCAAAACAGTTTTATATATTTTTTGTATTTTTTATGGGGAGAAACAAAAAACAGGGAATTGTAAATGGCTCAACAGGAGCAAAAAACAAGAAACAGAAAAAATTACTGTTTTTTGGGGCATTTGTGATTGTCACCAGCAAGGACGACGAGCTTCATGCTCTGTTCACCATAGGCGATGAGCTTGCCACATGCAATACATGTGATTATAAAATCTGCAAAACGTGGCTGAATACAAGGCATCGTCTCCGTTGTATCTGGTCCTGATGGAGTGGGTTGCTTTCTTTTGGAGCTGGTCCTTAAACACTGGGGGAGGTGACTGGCCAGTTCCCTGATCTCTGCTTGAGAATAGTTGTTAGGATGCTTCCGGGTCATATGTCGAATCATGGTATTATTACCAAATGAATATTTTTTGTCTCGATTGCCTCTTGAGAGTTGTTCGCCACAGATTAGGCAAGTTACCTTGGCCGCATTCACTTTTTTCTTGCCCTCTGGGAGTGAAAAAAACTCCCATACAATGTGTTCTTTTGGCTTGTATGGGGTATTTTGTTCAGGCAGCCATCTTCTCCCCTCCTCCTCCTCTTCCTCCTCCTCCTCCTCTTCTTCACCACCAATGTATTGTTATGGTGGTCCTCTTGGTGATGGTGGTGGTGGTGGTGGTGCAGATGCTCCAGCTGTTGCTGCTACAGTAGCCATTTCAAAGTACAAAAGAATTGTCTCTATAGATGAAACAGGTCTTCCTCAGTCAAAGGACAAAGTCAGAATAAGGAAGAAAGGTGGGGTTTTTCATCATTTGGGAAAAAAAACTGTCCTGAACCAATCAGAAGTGTTATTTTCAGGTCACAAGACCTAGGCTTTACTCATTTGGGAAAAAACAACTGTCCTGAACCAATCAGAAGTGTTATTTTCAGATCACAAGACCCAGGCTTTACTCATTTGGAATCCAAAACTGTTCTGCACCAATAGAAAGTGTTATTTTCTGGTCACGTGACCTGACGCGCTTACGCTACGCGCCCCGGGGCGCGCCCGTAGTCGCGCTCCAGGGCGCGCCCCGGGGCCCGCGGCGTAAGCGCGTCGAGACGTTCCGCGATCGTATGCGCACGCATGCTTCCGGGTGCGCTTACACTGTGCGTCATATGACGCATCACGCGTCTACGCGAAATGTCACGATGTTGTTTTCGTTTGCAAGAATTGCGCTAACGGGACGCTCCCCGGTACGCGCCCCAGGGCGCGCCCCAAGTTAAAAATAAAAAAAAATTAAAAAAAATTGACATAATTATACAATATAAAATTCGTTTTAAAATGTATTCTTTTTTATACCTATAAAGATTTGCTATTAAAAAACCATTGAAATTCACTGAAAAAAACATAGGTTTCACACCAGTTATAGTTAGGAATTAGCATTTAAAAAACCTATTAAATTCACTGAAAAAACCATAGGTATTACACCAGTTATAATTAGCTGGAATTTTTACGATTATAAAACCATTGAAATTCCCACGTTATAGTTAGTTGGACTCACTATAACTTGCGCGTGCAATGCACTGCTGATGACGTCACATATTACATCACTCATGACATGGTCAGTGACATCATTCATGACATCACTGATGACACCAACCTTGTGACAGAGTGACAGACCTCCTTTCACTGTAATGTAAACTTTGAAACACATATTGGAGATACCCATACCAGTTACAACAACCAATTCAGTAATTCCACCATCTATATACACATCCACTCATTCACCAACAGTTCTATGTAGTCACTCATACATATACTCACTCATCATATATAGTGATACACCTATATATCCTGTTACACAACGACAGTCATCCAAAAGATACTCTCACACATACTCACACATGCAAATAAACTATTAAACATCCATTTATTTGCATATACAGCTATACACACACTACCACTTTACTTCTAAGGAAACTTACACATACTTACTCTCTTAAACAATCACTTATAGAACCACATACTTATTTAAACAGGAACTCTTACAATCCCTCACTCTCACATATACTCACTTATATACATCAATATTCACATATACTAGATTAAAACATATGTAGTTACTGATAAAGACACTAGTGAGACAGTGATTCACTCACTAACATACACATATACACACTCATCCACCCATACAGTCCTGCACATATGCTGTATTCAAAACACATACAAACAGAGAGTCAGTCATTCATGCATCTATGTGCTAAGTAACACCCCCACCAAACATATAGACACTCATATTGATATTAAAAAAAAACATCTAATAACCCATATACCTACACATGTAGCTACTCACCAACCCATACAGCCACTTATACACAAAGTGAAACATTAATACATATATTTAAATATTTAAACATTACTCACTAATATTTATTTTTCAGAAAGACACACATTCACTGGATGGTGTCATCAGTGATGTCATGAGTGATGTCACTGACCATGTAATGAGTGATGTAATATGTGACGTCATCAGCAGTGCATTGCACGCGCAAGTTATAGTGAGTCCAACTAACTATAACGTGGGAATTTCAATGGTTTTATGCGAGTAAAACTTCCAGCTAACTATAACTGGTGTAAAACCTATGGTTTTTTCAGTGAATTTAATAGGTTTTTTAAATGCTAATTCCTAACTATAACTGGTGTGAAACCTATGTTTTTTTCAGTGAATATATATATATATATATATATTTCCTACTGGCGGTTGCCAGTAGGTAGTTATAGTTAGGACCTAGTTTTCAGATGAAATCTGCAACATTCTATTTGGAATAACTTTGGTGCCGGTCGACGAATCTTCGCAAAATTCTCAAAGAAGATTGCCTGCTCCGCTCCGCTCCTTCCCTGAAAGTTTCAGGTTGATTTGTCAAGTGGAGGCCAAGAAAAAAGGGGGGTTCCAAAACGTGTTTATCCCATGCAATTTTCCATAGGGACCTTTAAGTGCGGCCCGAACTGCTGAACGGAATTACACCAAATTTGGCAAAAAAAGTTTGGTTCGCAGATTACGATTTTTTGTTAAATGGTGTAAATCTGTTCAGTAGTTCCTTAGAAAATCAAAAGTAAAATCATAGATATATTTGCGAAGTTGTACCATACCCGTACCGTCCGAGGATTATACACGTACCCTCCCGAGCTCGAGCTGCATGCTAATTGGCTGTCAACACTCCAAACCAGGAAGTGTTGGCAGCCATCTTGTGCCTCGGTAGAACCAAGGCACAAGAAAGCAGCAAAAGAAACGCGAAAAACACGCAAAAGGGGAAGGGTAGAAACACCCTGACCCCCTAGGCCTGCTCAGAGGATCCCACAAGGACCCCCAAGGCCCCAAAAATATATATTTTTTTAAATCGTGGGATATGCGTAGGTACGCGTATCCCGTAAAACAAAAAAAAATAAAGCCGATTTTTTTGTTAATTACCCCCGGGGGGGCCAAATCCCAGGGGTATTTTTGTTTATTTTAATGGGGGGCCCAGATGGGCCCCCAGCCCGGGGTCCACCACCCCCAGGGCTTTCATGTTATATATGTGGGGGGCTCATGGACCCCGCAGCCCCGGGGACCACCACTCCCCAGGGCTTCTTTTTTTTTATAATAATGGGGGGCCCAGAGGGGCTCCCCAGCCCGGGGGACCACCACAACCTGGGGCTTTAATATTATGTATGCAGGGGTTCTCACGGCCCCCACGCAGCCTCGGCGACCGCCAACCCCGGGGCTTCTTTTTTTAAATATGAAAATAAAAAAAACCTGCGTGGGGGCGCTCAAGCTCCCCACATGCCCTGGGAACTGCCACCTCCTCGGGGCACTCATATTTAAAATAGGGGGGTCTGTAACAGATCCCCCAGCCCTGGGGACGACCACCCCCCAGGGCTTTTAACTGGTAGGAGGAGGCCGCGCGGCGCCCCTCCTGGAGCCCTAGATGGCCCTGGGGACCGCCACCCCCCAGGGCCGGCTCCTGCAGTGTCCCAGGGGGCCTACCCCTGGGACACTGCTGTTTGCTATGGTAGGGTGGAAGCCTCATGGCTCCCGCCCTACCATAGCAAACTGCTTTGGTTTTTGAAAGAAAGAGCAGGAAACCTGCTCTCTCTTTCAAAATTCAAATTTGATTGCTTTTCTGCATGGGGAGCAGCATGTTAGCTGTTCCCCATGCAGAAAAGCGATGCCAGCTCCCGCAGGATACGGTGGAGCCGGCATGGACAATGGGGGGCTCGGGGACCCCCCCACGGTCCCTAACAGAGATGGCAGGCCCCAGGGGATGGGGTCTCGGGGGCCATAAGTTGCCCAGGAGGGGGGCCACACGGCCCCCCTCCACCATTAAAGATAAAAAATAAAAAAAAGAGATTGGCAGGCCCCGGGGGATGGGGTCCCCGGGGCCTTAAGTGTGCATAGGAGGGGGGCTATGCAGCCCCCTCCACAAAAATAATATAAAAGTTGGCCATGACCCGGGGGATGGGTCCCCGGGGCTGTAATTGGCCATGGGAGGGGGGCCACGCGGCCCCCTTCCCGTAAAAATAAAAAAAAGAAGAATATGGTTGAGGCTCTGGGGGATGGGGTCCCCAGGGCCAAAAAAACAAAAGAAAAAGAAGGGGGGCTATACAGCCCCCTTCTTAAAAGTTATTTAAAAAAAAACAGGATCAGGAGGAGGCCACGCCCCCTCAATACACCTCTCCGCAAACGCGCCCCCTGGCGCATTTGCAGAGGGGGAACTAATTCCCCTTACATACTGGGGGTCCCTGGGGGCCAACTAGCCCCCCAGGAACCTCCAGTATTTTTTTAGGTAGAGGAAATTTTGCCTGGATAAGATGGGGTTTGCAGGGGCAGCTCACAGATCGTATTCCTGTTAGTAGGGGAGTCCGCCAAGGCTGCGTCCTGGCACCCACGCTTTTCTCTATGTACGTGAAGGGAGTGGTACATTTTTTATCACAAAAGCTGCCGATGCTCCATCTCTAGGTGGAGAAAAGGTAGTAATCCTTTAATTTGCAGATGATACCCTGCTGGTGTCTAAAACCCTGGCGGGATTACAGCTACTATTAAACAGATTCAAACTGTTTTGTGACACTAGGGGCTTGGGAATAAACACCTCAAAAACCACATATATGGCTATTAATCCCAATAAGACACACAAAGGCAAACCGACTCTGGGATGGGCTCCCTTGGAAAGAGTCTGCACTTTTGACTATTTAGGAG
The DNA here is from genome assembly GCF_964261635.1 of Lissotriton helveticus. NCBI lineage: Eukaryota > Metazoa > Chordata > Amphibia > Caudata > Salamandridae > Lissotriton > Lissotriton helveticus. Next base: position 57,829,135 of record NC_136062.1, read on the forward strand.
TTAGACTCTCGGAGAAAATGTCCTGGAATCCCCATCTCACAAAGATGGTACTGAGTCATAAGCTCTTCATAGTGGCACAAGGCAAAGAACATCGCTCCTCCCAAAGAATACCTATTGCCGCCACTCTGCAGGTTTACAACCTTAAAGCAGTTAGTTCTGCACTGTATGGGGCAGAGCTATGGGATTTCGACAATATAATTGAGCTCAGTAGATCAGTGCATAAATTCCTAATGTATTTTGTGATGTTGCCTCAAAGTACCCCATTTATCCCTCTAATGCTAGACATGGGACATTGCCCCATAAGTGACATTGCTAAGCTTCGTCATTTGCTGTTTTGAGCCAGAATCCGGAGGTCTCCTGAGCTACTGTCTTATGCTGAAGCCCTGACAGATGGTATTTGTTTGAATACCAGCAATATGGTGGGGTGGAAGAGAAATGTTAGAAAGCTTGTGGCCAATGTAGGGCTACGAGTAGTGTGGGAAAAATCAGACTAACCCCTGCTTCATAAAGCTACAGTAAAGTACCACTACTGGGAGTGGGTAGCGCAACAACATACTACCAAGTCCGATCAAGGGAAACTCACTACAGAATTTTTAATATATAAACAGGTCAGACTCCGGAAACCTTATCTCGACTTAATCCAGGACCCCCAGGAAAGGAAATTGTATATTTAATTCAGGTGCAGTACCCTCCCTGTCTACGAGGTATCAGCAAAGTGGCACACCAGCTGTTAAAGATTGTAGGAAACGCTGTTAGCATGAGCTGAAAGCCATTTTGTTCTTGGCAGCCAATGTAGTTAGTCATGTGCTCGCCATCTGCTTTCTTCCTCTTCCAGAGCCTTGCACATGCTCAGAAGGACCTGTAGGTGCCAGAATGCACCTGCTCCTAGTGTAGAACTGTTAGGCTATTATTACCGATGTGTTCAGTTTAGTCTCCCCTCCCACTTTTTTGAGCAAGCACATTTTGTATACCCATATTAGTCAAATAGTATGCTTGTATGCGCTAGGACCTCCCTTTGGTTTTATACTGACTTTGTAACAAATGCATATTCAAGGCCCCTGTTCTCTGTACTTCTTAGACTGTCTCCCACAGTAGCCTGAGGGTACTGTATGACACCGTTTCCCTTGTGTGAGGTAAATAAATATGTTTTCTTGATATTGCAGCTTCCGTGCCAATCTTTTCTTTGTTGGTTTTAAGGACCAGGTGTATCAGTAAACCCCTAAGAAGGTTTTTATTTCTTCACTGCAAACCCAACCCCATTAACAGCTCAGGTTGCAAGGCACCAGTGGAGTCTGTTGCCCAAGCTCTGTTTGCATGTCTAGCTTACGGGCACTCAAAACTCAAATGGATAAAACCCATTTGTCATTTGAACCACCGGGAAGCCTTGTGTATCCTCAAATCGGATACTAGCCCTCTGTTTGTCTGCGCATTAGCTAAGTTCCTAGGCTGCTTGTGGGACACCAGAAGAAATGCCCAACAGAGTAGTATTGCAGAATGTAGAGGGTCGGTCCCCAGTACCAATTCAACCTGGATATCAGGCACCACTCCCCTTGGCAACAACATCACTAGTCGAGGTGACACACATGCACTTTACTGTACACAGCAGACAAGCTGACCCACCTCACAGCTTTAAAACACAAGGGTTCAGAGGGCAAATATCCTGATATATGATTGTTGAGTACTGTTGTTGTTTTAATATTTCCTTTTATGGGTACTACCTAAATTTTTACAAATTGAGGGGTATATTATCAAGGGGTTTATCTCCGCTTTTTTGGCTTTAAAAGCCAAGAAAGCGGAGATAAAATTATCTCCCTATTACCAAGCTGTCGCTAACTCCAGTTAGTGACAGCTAATAGGAGATAGCGACCATCTTGGGCCCCGCTTTGCATGTCAGTGATATTTATCACTAATGACATGCAAAGTGGGCGTGCCAAGATGTTAGCGACTGGAAACAGTCGCTAACATCGCTATCTCCTATTACCAACTTTTGGAGATATTCGCGCTAAGCGCGAACATCTCCAAAAGCTAACACCTGCCCTGAGCAGTTCTTCACCATGTTATCCAATGGGAGGTGGATAACATGGCTAAGAGCATTTGCTCGATAATGCATGAATATCGCTGACTTTTCAGCGATATTCATGCATTGCGGCCGTTTTTTATCGCATTTGCGATAAACCTTGCTAATAGCAAGGTTTATCTGCGATAAAAATCGCCGATGTGCGGCGATAATTTTTGTCTCTAAACAAGTTAGAGACAAAAATTATCGCTAGTTGTTGGTAATATACCCCTGAGTCTTTTTATTGTACGAACGTTTTCTGTAAGATGAATTGTGTTAATTCGATCATGACAGATGGGCTCTTGCAATGGCACAAATGCCGGTTTCTGGCACCGGGTAACCCGTACGAATATTGTGCTATTCTGATAAATATTCAAATAGTCTCTGTGCTGCATAGACCAAGTTTCAGCATTAGGAAGAAGCTCTGTACACCCTGCGTCATGTGTCTTAAGGATTGTATACTCTCTCTTTTTTATACTCTTTTAACCACATGTTATGCCTGTCTGTCTTTTTGCTCTTATGACATAAGTTGTCGAAATAAAGCTTATATATTGTTTATGTGTTGTAACTTCTTTTGAAAATTAATACAAATATTAGGAAAAAAGGGAAAACAAGTGATAGGAGTTTTCCTGGCTATTTTTCAGGTTAAGTGGTCTCGTTGTGCAGGGAATTAACAACAGCTACTCCCCTCTATGCCCCTTCACTTTAAGACACTCTACAACGGAACACTCTATGACATGGCACTCTGCTCTACACTACGAAACTCCTCCACTCTAAGACACTCTTTGTCACTCCACTTTACTATACAACACACTGCTCCACTCTACCCCACTCCATGCTAATTCACTGTACATGACTGTACAATACTCTATTCCAATCTATCACACAATATGCTCCTCCACTCTATGACACTCTACTCCACTCTATGACATGCTATGCAACTCCCTCTATGCCACTTCATAGTAAAAAATGGTCATGGTAAAAAGTATTTATAAAGCGCTGACATTCATCCTAAAAGGATATCATGGCGCTAAAATTAACAATGTACATATAACTGGTAGTTGTTGATGGTGATATTGTGGTTTAGTGGGTATTACGGAACAATGTTGTTTTAAGTTTTTTCCTAAAGATAAGATAGTCATCTGTGAGTCTCAAATCTATCGGTAAATTGTTCCACAGGTTTGCTGCTAAGTGTGAGAAGGCACGGCCTCCTGTCCTAACCTTCTTTATCCGAGTGGTTATCGCTCTAGCTGTATGTTGGGAGCGAAGATTTCTATTTGGAACATAGAAATTAATTCTGTTTTTTAGGATGGTTGGGCCTGTTTTGTGCAATGCTCTATGGGTGACGCACAGCATTTTAAATGTGGCTCTTTCTCTCATTGGCAACCAGTGTAAGGCTCTCAGACAGCTTGTAGCGGAGTCATATTTTCTTTTGTTACATACGGCTTTTGCTGCCGCATTCTGAACAAGCTGTAATTTTGAGAATAGGTAATCTGCCATGCCAACGAATAGGGAATTCCCGTAGTCAAGTCTACTAATTAGTAGTGACTGTACTAAGATCTTTCTACATTCCAGGGGAATCCATGGAAACACTCTTCGTAGCATTTTCAGGAATGCAAAGCCTTTACCACAGATAGTTGTCAATGTAGATTCCCAAATTTCTCGCCGTCTGGGTAGGTTGGGGGGGGGGGCACCAAGAATGTTGGGCCACCAGGTGTCATCCCAAAGCTGTTGGGAACCGCCGAACAGTAAAATCTCCGATTTATCGGCATTTAGTTTCAGACAGTGATTGTGCATCCATCTGGATAGTTCAGAAAGGCAGTTAAGCAGTCTGTTTTTAGGATCTTCTTCACCATCTAAGGCAATCATTAGTTGTGTATCATCGGCGTATGAGCAGATGTTAACGCCTCACTTTTTCCCGATAGTGGCCAGTGATGATATATAAACATTAAATAATGTTGGACTTAATGATGCCCCCTGTGGTACACCATACTTGATCTTACAGGGTGTAGAGGTGTAGCTGCCTAGTCGGACAGATTGTGATCTGTCTGATAAAAAGGAATTCAACCAGGTCAGGGCTTTTCCCTGCAGTCCTTTTGCAGCTAACATTTGCATCAGGAGGTTATGGGATACGGTATCAAAAGCCGCTGATAAATCTAACAATATCAGGGCCACCGTTTTACCTTCATCAACCAGGCTTCTGATGTCATCCAGTACTGCCAAAAGAGTTGTCTCAGTACTGTTGTTCGACCTGAAGCCTGTCTGCGAGACATCGAACAGATCATTAGTTTCCAGATAATTGGATAACTGTTTGTTCACTAATTTTTCCAATACCTTTGAAAGGTATGGCAACTGTGAAATGGGCCGATAATTGGCAGGGTTGTTTATGTCCGTACCAGCTTTTTTAAGTAAGGGAGTCACTACTGCTGTCTTCCAGATAGCTGGAAATTCCGCTTGGTCTAATACCTGATTTAATGCTTGCGTCACTATTGGACCAATTAAGGGGATTAGTGATGTGGGCATGGGTCCGATGGTGAACCCGATTTAATTTCTGACATGACTTTATTTACTTCTTCCTCTGAGAAAGGGCCAAAGACAGAACAGGTAGCCAGCGGGAGAGGCTCTGCATCAATATGGTGCTCAGTCAATTCTTGGTCATTACTGGTGAACGATGAATAAATAGTATCTATTTTATCAAAGAAGTAATTGCTGATTTTATCACATCCCTCATGTGAGGGTGGCAAATGCGTTGTAAGGCTGGGGGGTTGCACAGTTCTTTAACTATTTTAAAAAGTTCTTTAGAGGAATGTTTGTGTTCTAATATTTGTTGAGAAAAATGATCTTTTTTTGCCTTTCGAATAGCTGCGTTATAGGCTTTCAGTTCTTTTTTATAAATGAATCTATCAATCATGGTTTTGCTTAATCTCCATTTATGTTCTAGCGTAGTGCATTTTCTTTTGAGTACCTTGAGATCTGGACCATACCACTTTTCCGACATCGTTTGCCTAGTTGTACTTTTAGTGGAGTTTATTGAGCAATGTTCAAGTGCTTCACCAATGCTTTTCTGTAATTGGTGTATTTCTTGTTCAGTGGAGGAGCCTAAATTGGTATAGTGAAAATTCTGTTGGAACTTCTCCAATGAGAATTTGCTCCAGTTTTTGGTTGTAACTGGTTTCTGTGTCATTGGTTTAACTTTTTTTATTGGTAGCCTAATATTAAAATCTATTCTATAATGATCAGTCCACGTAAGAGGCGTAATATTTTTAATAGTAGTGGTCTCGATATTTGTAAATATCAGGTCCAGTCTATGTCCAGCTCTATGTGTGTCCTGATTGACTAGCTGTGTTAATTGTAGGATTTGCATATTATCTGCAAGGTGCCTGGTGAGCGGATTATTATATGACTCAAAGTGTACATTAAAGTCTCCCAATACTAAGATATTTTTATGCTTTAAGCAGGTGGGAAGAATCTGAGAGAGGAGTTGGGTACTGAATTCAGCTGTGCTCCATGGAGGGTTATAGATGATAGCTCCTCCCATCAGTAGATAGGAGCCTAGGGAGATTGAGTAAATCATTACTTCATGTTTGCTATCCTGTTTGGGAGCTTCTTGGATACAAGTGAACTTCTCTTTAAATAGCAAAGCTACCCCTCCACCCTTCTTTATGGGTCTGTTAAGGTTTAAAATGTTATACCCTAAAGGGAGTGCAGTTGCGATATCCGGAGTACTATGGGTGTCAAGCCAGGTCTCCGTAAGGAACACTAGGTCCGGTTGCAGTTGGTATAGAGTGTCCCAAAGTTCAATTGAATGTTTGGGGAGTGATCTTGTGTTCAAATAGATACAAGATATCTCGAGATTAGTGGAGTTTCTTGATGTTGAATCATCTTTGGATTTATTAACCCATCTACATGTCTGACAACCAAACGATCCCATGATGTTGGTAGGCTCCACTATAGCACATGGAGGATGGCCCTGTAGGGGTTTTGGATTAAGAAGCATGAGTTTGTCTTTTGAGTAAGTCAGTCGCGATATATCTGGCCTATTCCTAGTTAGTGGGGCAGAGTTTCCGGTCCCTAGGCCCGTGCAGGCGCGGACGGGCGCAGATGGGCTAGTCTTTGGCGCGTCTTCGTCGCGCCGTCGACGCGCCCGCTGCGTTCATCCGCTGCGCTGCCTGCGAAAGATGTTCATTTGTAACCGTAGAGGTGGGAGGGGCCGAGCACTGTGCCGCTCGCCTGCTCCTCACCAAAGATGGTGGTTTTATATTTTAATCCCCGGCAGCACCAAGTCGGCTGAGGTAGGGCGAGCAGGGTTCGTGGGGCGGGGCGGGGACAATGGGGGAATAAAATTTGATAAGCGAGAGTTTTAGCTACGTTTTCCTTAAGTCGCAATTACGCTTTTAAAATTGAATCTTTAAAAGCAGAATACACAGTAAACATACAAAAGCACTTTTAAAAAGTGAATCTTTTAAAAGGTGGTCAGAAATGCGATTTCTTTCACTCACTCGAACAGCAGTCCCGGCTTCCGCCTCAGGACCTCAACAATCATATGCACACTATCAATCGGTGCATGCGCTTCTAATCGCCGTTTTTGAAGACTCCGAGGTGGGAGGGGCCGAGCACTGTGCCGCTCGCCTGCTCCTCACCAAAGATGGTGGTTTTATATTTTAATACCCGGCAGCACCAAGTCGGCTGAGGTAGGGCGAGCAGGGTTCGTGGGGCGGGGCGGGGACAGTGGGGGAATAAAATTTGATAAGCGAGCGTTTTAGCTACGTTTTCCTTAAGTCGCAATTACGCTTTTAAAATTGAATCTTTAAAAGCAGAATACACAGTAAACATACAAAAGCACTTTTAAAAAGTGAATCTTTTAAAAGGTGGTCAGAAATGCGATTTCTTTCACTCACTCGAACAGCAGTCCCGGCTTCCGCCTCAGGACCTCAACAATCATATGCACACTATCAATCATACCACTTCACTACACTCTACTCTATGACACACTATCCCACTCTACTTCACAGTACTCCACTACTTCACTCTATGTCATACTATGCCACTTTATGACACTTCGGGTGGGCCAAAGGCCTGTGACTAAGGTGAGGTGCTTAATTTGTCAATCCTAAATACTACAATTTTTAAAAATTCATTTTTAGCCTGTTCTGCTTTGGGGCACCCACACAAGTGAGGTATCATTTTACTCGGGAGAACAATGGGAACGCTGGGTGGTAGGACATTTTTGCCGGCACAGAAATCCCACGCAAAAAAGTTTGGAAAAGGGATTTTTTTACCTAATTTTAAGGTTTGTAAGGAATTCTGGGTAGGAAGACATTGGGGACTCATGCATGGCATACCTCCCTGGACTCCCCCGGGTGTCTAGTTTTCAGAACTGTTTGGGTTTGGTAGTTTCCAAAGATGGCCGCCGAGCCCCGGGCCAAAAACTCAGGTGCCCCCCCAAAAAACAAGGTAGTTTTGCTATAGGTTAGTTTAAATTCTCCACTGTACAATTTGGACCTTTTCCTGTTGCAGCCAATATACCTACCCACACAAGTGAGGTACCATTTTTTTCGGGAGACCTGGGGGAACGCTGGGTAGGTAGAAATTGTTGATCCACGCAGATTCCAGAACTTTACACTACAGAAATGTCAGGAAAATGCGTTTTTTTGTCAATTTCTTAGCTTTGCAAGGGATTCGGGGTAACAGAACCTGGTGGTAGGCAGTCGAGTCAGCCCATCCTGAATTCCCCTGGGTGTCTAGTTTTCAACAATGTATAGGTTTGCTAGGTTTCCCTAGGTGCCGGCAGAACCAGGGTTCAAAAACAAAAGGTAGGCTCTTTGCCAAAAAAGGGCACGATTTCACTGCGAAATTGAGTTGCGCCCACGTTGCGTTTTGCGCTGTTTCCTGTCGCAGGCACTAGGCATACCCAGGCACGTGAGGTACCATTTTTTTCTGGAGACCCGGGGGAACGCTGGGTGGGTGGAAATGTGTTGATCCACGCAGATTCCAAAACTTTCCACCACAGAAATGTGAGGAAAATGCATTTTTTTGTCAATTTCGAAGCTATGCAAGGGATTCTGGGTAACAGAACCTGGTGGTAGGCAGTCGAGTCACCCCATCCTGAATTCCCCTGGGTGTCTAGTTTTCAAAAATGTATAGGTTTGCTAGGTTTCCCCAGGTGCCGGCAGAGCTAGGGTTCAAAAACAAAAGGTAGGCTCTTTGCCAAAAAAGGCACGATTTCACTGCGAAATTGAGGTGCGACCACGTTGCGTTTTGCGCTGTTTCCTGTCGCAGCCACTATGCCTACCCACACAAGTGAGGTACCATTTTTTCAGGAGACCTGGGGGAACGCTGGGTAGGTGGAAATGTGTTGATCCACGCAGATTCCAGAACTTTCCACCACAGAAATGTGAGAAAAATTTGTTTTTTTGTCAATTTCTTAGATTTGCAAGGGATTCTGGGTAACAGAACCTGGTGGTAGGCAGTCGAGTCACCCCATCCTGAATTCCCCTGGGTGTCTAGCTTTCAAAAATGTATATGTTTGCTAGGTTTCCCTAGGTGCCGGCAGAACTAGGGTTCAAAAACAAAAGGTAGACTCTTTGCCAAAAAAGGGCACGATTTCACTGCGAAATTGAGTTGCGACCATGTTGCGTTTTGCGCTGTTTCCTGTCACAGACACTAGGCATACCCAGGCACGTGAGGTACCATTTTTTTCGGGAGACCCGGGGGAACGCTGGGTGGGTGGAAATTTGTTGATCCACGCATATTCCAAAACTTTCCACCACAGAAATGTGAGGAAAATGCATTTTTTTTGTCAATTTCTAAGCTATGCAAGGGATTCTGGGTAACAGAACCTGGTGGTAGGCAGTCGAGTCACCCCATCCTGAATTCCCCTGGGTGTCTAGTTTTCAAAATTGTATAGGTTTGCTAGGTTTCCCTAGGTGCCGGCAGAGCTAGGGTTCAAAAACAAAAGGTAGGCTCTTTGCCAAAAAAGGGCACGATTTCACTGCGAAATTGAGTTGCGACCACGTTACTTTTTGGGCTGTTTCCTGTCGCAGGCACTAGGCAGACCCAGGCAAGTGAGGTACCATTTTTTTTGAGAGACCCGGGGGAACGCTGGGTGGGTGGAAATTTGTTGATCCACACAGATTCCAGAACTTTCCACCACAGAAATGTGAGGAAAATGAATTTTTATTTACAATTTCTTAGCTTTGCAAGGGATTCTGGGTAACAGAACCTGGTGGTAGGCAGTTGAGTCACCCCATCCTGAATTTCCCTGGGTGTCTAGTTTTCAAAAATGTATAGGTTTCCTAGGTTTCCCTAGGTGCCGGCAGAGCTAGGGGTCAAAAACAAAAGGTAGGCTCTTTGCCAAAAAAGGGCACGATTTCACTGCGAAATTGAGGTGCGACCATGTTGCGTTTTGCACTGTTTCCTGTCGCAGGCACTAGGCAGACCCAGGCACGTGAGGTACCATTTTTTTCAGGAGACCCGGGGGAACGCTGGGTGGGTAGAAATTTGTTGATCCACGCAGATTCCAGAACTTTCCACCACAGAAATGTGAGAAAAATGCGTTTTTTTGTCAATTTCTTAGATTTGCATGGGATTCTGGGTAACAGAATCTGGTGGTAGGCAGTCGAGTTACCCCATTCTGAATTTCCCAGGGTGTCTACTTTTCAAAAATGTATAGGTTTGCTAGGTTTCCCCAGGTGCCGGCAGAGCTAGGGTGCAAAAACTACAGCTAGGCACTTTGCCATAAAAGGGTCAATTTTTTACTGCAAAATTGAGGTGTGACCACGTTGCATTTTGCGCCCTTTCCTGTCGCAGGCACAAGGCCGACCCACACAAGTGAGGTACCGTTTTTATCGGGAGACTTAGGGTAATGCAGATTGGTAAATCAACTGTTATTACCAATTGAGTTTTCTTGCATTTCTCCCTTCCCAATGAAAGACATTGTGTAAAAAAAAAAATCTTTTTCAAAAATGACCAATAATTCTCATGCTAGTATGAGTATTCCCAATTTTGAAAATGTGCAAACATATACTGTTTCTAAACTCTATCATTTGTACCCAATTTAGAAATATGTAGGTGTCTTTCATACAGATTTTTCCATGTATACATTTTCCAAGAATAAGTGCTCTATACCCAGTAAATAATAAAATACCATTGCAAGTTGCTGCTCAGTTTTTGAATCTGGGTTCGTCGGGTTCTTGGTGAAACTACAAGTCCTATATATCCCCACAACCAAGAGGGTCTAACGGATGTAACGGTATATTGCTTTCCAAGAGCTGTCAAAATTAAAAGAAGTTATAGGTGAAAACGTTGAGACAAAAGGCTGTTTTTTCAACAAATTTTCAAATATTCTAAAATTTAACTGTTAGTTTCTATAAAGAAACCTTCATGGATTTAGACAAATGACCTCTTTCGGAATTCAGAATTTTGTCTAATTTTCGAAAATGTATAGCTTTCCAGGATCCATTATTGCTTTCAAACTCATTTCTACCATTAACTGGAAGGAGGTTGAAGCTCTAAAAATAGCAAAAATAGGCTATGTCCCGGAAAAATGCCAAAACTGTGTGAAAAATGTTGGTTTACCCACAATGGACAGATTTCTAAATCAATGAACTGTTGTTTAACAAATTCAAATGCATAGCATTTGTATCTCAATACAATTGCAGTACCGGTATCGTTCATAAACACAGACTATAGCTCAATATTAACATATTTTTGATTTAAAGACATAACTAGACATGAAATGCAAATCCATATTTTAAAGAGAACACTGCCAGAAAGCACCCAAAGTGGAAAGCCCGGGGGCATAAGCAGGTAGAGATTGTGTTTTATGAAAATAAAATTTTTAAAATTTGCATAAGTATCACACCAGCAAAAACAAAATGATCCCACAGATGACGCTGACATTCATAATGGACTTTGATCTACCTCAAAAGGAGGGCAGTACCACAAAAATACAATAATAATTGAATACCATAATAAAGAACATTATATGGTTAAAACAAACTAGTTAAAAAAACATTAAAATTCAATTAAAAAAACAAAGGTTGACTATACATTATAGTTAGGAAATCGTTTTAAATTAATTGTATACAAAACCAACTAAAACTGCGTGAGCATTAGAATTTCTAAATTTACAGTTATAACTTAAAGTTATAATTTGTGCCCAATACAAAACTTACTATGACTCGTCCACCTCTGTACAAAGTGTTCTGAACTCGCTAACCAAATCACATGAACTATAACTTGTCCTGCTACCATGCACAGTGTTCTCATAAATAATGTAATTTGAGCTGTTATAAGTGCTGCTATGCATGCTATTGATTAACGTGATATAAATTATGTAATATGAAAGGGTATAAGCTGTGCATGCAAAAGGTGCGAGGTATATTTCATGTAATTTGGCTTGTGCTGTGAATGAAGGTGTATTACTATAACTTTGGAATTTCTAATATTTGTGTAGTTCAAGTTGGTTTTATATGAATAAAATGTAAACGTTTTCCTAACTATAACTTATTCTCAACCTTTGTTTTTTCAATAAATATATATATACATCTATATCTATATATCTAAATATATATATATATAAATATATATATATATATATTACCTACTGGCGGTCGCCAGTAGGTATATATAGTTAGGATTTTTTCTCTATGGGTTTTTTGAAAATTCTATGTCTAATAACTTTGGCGTTTGTGGACGGAATTGGCTGAAATTTTCAGGAAAATGGCACATTTTATTTCTGAGCAGCCCTTGAAAATTTGGGGGGGGTTCGTCCAGTGGGGGCCGAGAAAAAAGGGGGGTCCCAAAACGTGTTTTTAACATTGAGTTTTCCATAGGGCGGTTGGCCTCACTTTTAGCCCGAACGGCTGAATGGATTTGCACGAAACTTGGCAAAATTGTAGGGACTGGTAGCCCGATGTGCCTTTTGTAGGTCTCAATATATGTGCTCCAGTGGATTTTGAGAAATTAACGTTTAAAAAAAGATATATATCTGTAACAGCGGACCGGTTAGCGCTCTGGTTCGCGGACTTTTCGCGCAACGGAGCTTTGTGAAGCGAAGCTGATTGGTTCTCCGGCGTCTGTCAACATTCCAAACAGTCCGTAGCGGCCGCCATCTTGTCTCTCGGTAGGATCGAGAGACAAGAGGAGGTCAAAACAAAGGGGGAAATAACTATAAGGGGGCATAGTAGATCCTCGCTGACCCCCTAGGTTTGATGTGGAGGTTTTAAAAGGGCCCCGCGGGGCAAAAAAAAAAAATAAAAATAATAATTGAACGGCTGAATGGATTTGCACGAAACTTGGCAAAATATTAGGGACTGGTAGCCCGATGTGCCTTTGCTAGGTCTCAATATATGTGCTCCAGTGGATTTTGAGAAATTAACGTTCAAAAAAAGATATATATCTGTAACAGCGCTCCGCTTTGCGTAACGGAGGTTTGCGAAGCTGATTGGTCATTCTGTCACTGGGCTATAGTTGGGCTACATCTGGCTGATATTTGGGCTACATTTGTTTTTTTGTGTGTCTGGCGGCCATCTTTGGGCTACATTGGGCTACATTGGGCTTCATTGGGCTACATTCGGCTAATTAGCAAATAGCTCATCGCAAACTAGGAATGGTAAAGAATCGCTATTTATTCCTTAAAGTTCGCTATTTAGGAAATGCAAATAACTTTGATGATACATATGGCGGTTCATCTCTAACAAGATAAGAAGCATAGGGATAGATTTATGATGACTGGCGCATCACCAGGGATGTGTTAGTCATTCTGTGCCGCTGTTCCGTCACCTATGGTGTGCTGCATTTACAATGCGGCGCATCATGGGGCAAAAACAGCACAGATGCGTGATGTATCTGTGCCGTAAAGGTGGCGCATTGCTGGAGTTGTATCGCAAGTGTGATGAAGCTCCAGCAAGGGTCGGGGGTGCCCCTGTCGCAGGGTTTCTGTTCTCACACAGAACTGTGGACAGAGGATTGGAACCTCGGCGAATTAGGGTGTCCCAAAACTCACGTTAGTAATCAAAAACTATTTAGCAAGCTAGGTACAGTGTCACATTGGATATAACAAACTCTCAATGTTTAGACAATCCAGAATATGAACTTATAGTACCTCAGGATACGTGGAACTCATGAACAGTCGGTCGTTATATATTTCTTAGAAACCAGAACATGGAGTTAAGAAGAACACATGTGTATTTGAAATGTTTATTTACTAATGCCGTCTTCTCAGGCGTAGTACCTTAGATAATAAAAGTACACATATTATCAGTAGCAAAATTACCAGCATAGTTACTAGTACATAAAAAGTGAATGGTGATAGTATGTTAACATGCTGTAAATGAATAAGAGTTAGCAACACTTATAAGCAGCCGCGGGCCGTGGAGGGAGTTACGGTGAGGCAGGGAGGCGGGGAGGGGGAGAAGCAGGGTGGAGAATACAAGTACACATATTATCAGTAGCAAAATTACCAGCATAGTTACTAGTACATAAAAAGCGAATGGTGACAGTATGTTAACATGCTGTAAATGAATAAGAGTTAGCAACACTTATAAGCAGCCGCGGGCCGTGGAGGGAGTTACGGTGGGGCAGGGAGGCGGGGAGGGGGAGGGGCAAGGTAGAGAGGGCTCCACCCTGCTTCTCCCCCTCCCCGCCTCCCTGCCCCATCGTAACTCCCTCCACGGCCCGCGGCTGCTTATATCTCACCCTTCCTAATACACATATTATATTATTTGCTAAGAAGGTCTCTTTGTGTTGGTTTAGGGCGTGTCCATACTTTAGTGTCTTAGATTTGAAGGAATCACATCAGCATACACCAGCTCTCTCTTCATGTGAACCGCATCAACTGTTGTGTATGTGTGTTCGGCAAAGCAATATAAAACCCGCCTCATGCCCAGAATTGGCAGAAGTTGCACTTATGTTATGAGTATGAAGTCGTGGAGATCAGACCTCATAACAATTCTGTATCGTGTTGTTCTTGAAACTTTAGCACTCGCTGTACAGATATAGTTTAACAAGTAAAGCAAATAGTAGACCAATAACATATTATTCTCATGTAAACCACGATGAACTACTAGGTGGAAAGCTAAAGCAACAACTAAGTGTCGTGTGCAGAAGTTGCAAAAAAGGAAAAATGGCGTTTAAACCGGTAATGAGCCCATGCTAACTTAACACGGTGTAAAGATATCCAGGACCTAGATGACACCTCCTCATGATCCGGAAACGAACTGAATAAGATAATAGAAGTGCCATCTCATGAGAGCAGATTGCAAGTTTATATGTGGACGGTCCGCAAGGTAAAGCATTAAAAACTAGGAAAATTCAATGCTAAAGAAAAATAAAACAGCCAAGTACTTTATCGAGTCTTAAGCCAATAGGCAAGGTAAATAATAAAAACTTGACAAATAAGTCAATGAATTGTCAATGAAATGCTAGTACTCAGCATATCAAACATGAAAAAGGTCTATGACATAACTGTGTATGCAAAATAAGCTGCAACAGCCTCCAATAGGAAGTCACCGTCTTCATCCGAAAACAGTTCAGCCATCCAATTTAAAAGCGGAAAAGAACATACGTGCTCTCCCAGCACCGGATCCTCTATCACCATCAGAGGACAGCTCGGTGGGTTTTCAAGAAAGCTGTGTTCCAAGAAAGACTGTGCTGCCGCCAGTAAATTCCAGGGACCAAGTAGTCCATGCATCAATGCCACAGCCATAATCCTTTCGCCAGGACAAATCAACTCGTGAGTAATGATAGGAGTCATCAGCTGATTAAAGTCGACGTCAGGAGAAACCGGTCCGCAGAGACACAAATCAATGGCCCAATCGAAATCACAGGTCAGGCAGTGAAATACAGGCTGGACACAGGTGAAGTAGGAGAACCGAAAAGATAATCCATATGCCGTGCTTAATATCGCCAACGGCATTGTGCCATAATATTCTAGCATGCGATTGCGGAACAGTGTCAGCAGCTGCAGGGTCGGAGGTTGCATAGGAGGGACATCCATATTTAAAAATGTAAAAAAGCACAAGAGCGTCCGCTGGTAATGCAAGTAAAAATGCAATCCACGAACCAGAGTGGAGAAAATGGAATGAAAGGGAGCAGGGATGACTCCAAAGATTTTCTCAAATGAAGTCACGAGACCACTGGTAACAACTTTAAAAAAGTGTGCCAGGGATTTTGTGGAGGATGCGTTAAAGATAGTCGGAAACATGTTGCTGAAATTGAAAGGCAAACCTGTGTACGGGTGTTCGCTATGTGAAGTACGAAAGTTTCACGGGCCGAACTCAAGGCCACCTCTCTCTGAGACAAAAGAGCTCTTATTCTTGTCATGCCGTTGAAACGTGTCCCAAGGTTGGTATTTGTGGCCAGATTGAAAACTCCCTATGTTCATGTGTGGGAGGAAATAGAACATTTCTGCAGCAAATAACCCGTTCACTTACTGTTACGATAAAAGGAATACTTTTAATTAACTCAGAACAATCTTCATTATTGAGCATCAAATAACTACCATTTTCCAACAACTTGAACGTGGGGATGATAGCAGGAACTGGCGTGCCTTGCAACACGCAAGCCATATTTGGTCGGTGTTTGTTGCATGAATCGTGTAACTGTATGTGCCTACACATTAGTGAATGATCTGGCGTCTCAGTGCATTCCTCTCCATTCAGATAAACTTCTTGATCATCTTTGAAACATCTGTATGTGTATGGAAGCGACCAGACCTCATGAACAAAAGCACTACCTAAAGGTTCATAAAGACCTATTGGTATATATTTCATACAATTTGAAAACTTATATAAAGCAAAAGGCAGCGTTATTAAACCGTGGATAAGGCATGTTGCCAAAAAACCCGCAATCCTCTGCTGATGATGTCACTGAGCATGTCATGAATGATGTAATATGTGACATCATCAGTAGTGGATTATGGGTAATAGTATCTCTAGTTTACTCCCCTATAGCTGTCTTTCTTTTAACATAAGTGTGTGTTTCCTTCCCTTATACTTACTGTTTTTGGTTCACTTCCAGTTCGCGTACCAGCGAGCGAACTAGGAAGCGAACTAAGAGAAATAGAGGTTGGCACAGTTCCAAATATTGTACCAATTTTTTAATAACGGGGAGGTAGTTCTGAAAAGAACTTTTTTTTTTATTTTTCTGAACATTTTTTTACTGTTTTTGAATTTTTCGGAACAGTTTTATATTTTTTTGGGTTTTTCTTGGAGGGGGCAATGAAAACGATTCATTGTAAAGGGCTCAACAGGAGCAACAAAACAAAAAAAAGAAGTATTTATTATTTTGGGCGTTTCGGACAAACTTGCATATGATAGTCAATAGCTCTGTTGATCAGAGTGATGCTTCTTTCTCCGTAGGAAATGAATCCATCGCAAAATACGCAGGTGTGTTTTACTTCACCAAATCTCATTTGTATATTTGGCACCATCTCCCTGCCCTCTGGTCCCGTTACTTCCGGTACAACAGATCTTCTGGCCATAATAGGGAGATTATCTAGGTCGTTCCGAAACTGTGCAGCACTGTAGTTGTTAGGATGCCACCTAGTCATATGGCGATGCATTGTGTAGTTTCCGAAACTGTATTTTTTGTCGGTCCCTCTGGACAGTCTATCTTGACATATAAGGCAAGTTACGTATCTTGCATTTACTTTTTTCTGACCTTTGGGAATTTTAAAAAATTGCCAAATGAAGTTTTCTTTCCGGTGAGACGTCTTGGGCTGCTCAGGCAAAAACTGCCTCTCTTCGTGCTCGTCCTCCTGTTCCTCTTCTTCTTCTTCTTGTTGAATTACAACTTGAGCAGGTGGTCCACTCTTCCTTGGATGTGGTGGAGGTGGTGGGGAAGCACCAGCTGAAGCTACTAAAGAAGCCATTGCTCAGTGATCACAAAGGGTCTTTCTCTCACAATGATGAAAGTCAGAGTGAGGAAAGAAGGAGGGATTTTCATCATTTGGGAAAAACAAGAGTTCTCAACCAATCAAAAGTGTTCATTTTAGATTATATGACCTAGTCTTACATCATTAGGAAACCAAAAGTGAAATGAACCAATGAAAAGTGTTATTACCAAGTCACATGACTTGCTGTGTTTACGTTAAGCGCTTTGCAGGGCCTCCCTGTTTGCTTCCAGAAACCTGCGCTTTGGCACTCGCTTCGCGTACCAGTTCGCTAACGTAGCACGTCATATGACGTATCAAGCGACAACGTGGAACGTCATGCGGACGGGAGGCGTCACGATGTTGTTTTCTAACGCGGCACTTGCGGTAAAGAAACGTTTACCGGCTCGCGGTCTATTTCGCGGCATCAAGGTCAGCTAACGGGAAGCTTCCCGATTCGCGAAGCGGGAACGAAGAAAAAAAAATATTTAAAAAAAAAATTATTCATAAACATATAAAATATATTTTTGGATTTAAAGAAGAATACATTTTACAGCTACAGATATTAGCTGTTAAAAAACCAATGAAATTCACAGAAAAAACCATAGGTTATAGACCATATATAGTTAGGAATTAGCATTTACAAAACCTTGAAAATTCACTGAAAAAACCATAGGTTATAGACCATATATAGTTAGGAAATAGCATTTAGAAAACCTTATTTTACTCACACAAAACCATTGAAATTCCATATATAGTTAGTTGCACTAACTATATATCGCGCACCTGCAATCCACTGCTGATGATGTCACATATTACATCATTCATGACATGGTCAGTGACATCACTGATGACATCACTGATGACATCTCAAATGACATCACTGATGACATCACTGATGACAACATCCAGTGACTGTATGCTTCTGTAAAGTTAAAATATGTCTTACATATTGAAGAATGAGTGGATGTATAAGTGTCTGGATGAAGGATTTAGTAGGTGCATGACTGACTGTATAAGTGAGTGATTAAATGTGTCTCACTGAGTGCATGGGTTAGTGACTAAACTGTTTTAAATTGTGCATCATTGTGTCTGTTGTTTTGTAATCTGATGCATGTGTTGATCATTAGCTATATGACTAACTATATGGGTTATTGATTAGTTGCCCAAGTATTTGTATGGGAGACTGAGTGTGTGTGTGGGTGTCTGGGAGGTGTATGACTCTGTGCATAGATGTGTGAGCAGTTGATTCACTAGATGTATGGGTTCAAAAGTGCATGTGGAAACATCTGTATGGGCGGTTGACTGTGTGCATGAGTGTATTGGTGAGTGAATGGATATCTCAGTGCTACATGTCAAAGTAAGTACATATGTAAAACACAGTACATGTGAGAGTTGACATATATAAATAACTGTGCATAAGAGCCAGTGAATGTGTGAGTGGCTGTATGGATTATTGTGAACTTGTATCAGGGATTGTATAACAGAGTAAATATGTGTTATTATATGTTCCAATAAGTAAGGTGTGTATAACTATATAGTTGAGGAAATCGAGGTGTGATTGATTCTTTGCAAGACTGACTAGGTGTGTGAGTAACTCCATGGATGAGTGACAGTCTGTGAGTGTCTGTTTACACTGAGTGTATCTAAGGTTATATTAGAGTCTGAAGAGGTTCATTGTATCATCACATGAATGATGTCATCAGTGATGTGATCAGTAATGTCAAATGAGATGTCATCAGTGATGTCATCAGTGATGTCATTTGAGATGTCATCAGTGATGTCATCAGTGATGTCACTGACCATGTCATGAATGATGTAATATGTGACATCATCAGCAGTGGATTGCAGGTGCGCGATATATAGTTAGTGCAACTAACTATATATGGAATTTCAATGGTTTTGTGTGAGTAAAATAAGGTTTTCTAAATGCTATTTCCTAACTATATATGGTCTATAACCTATGGTTTTTTCAGTGAATATATATATATATATATATATATATATATATATATGTATATATATATATATATATATATATATATATATATATTACCTACTGGCGGTCGCCAGTAGGTATATATAGTTAGGATTTTTTCTCTATGGGTTTTTTGAAAATTCTATGTCTAATAACTTTGGCGTTTGTGGACGGAATCGGCTGAAATTTTCAGGAAAATGGCACATTTTGTTTCTGAGCAGCCCTTGAAAATTTGGGGGGGGGTTCGTCCAGTGGGGGCCGAGAAAAAAGGGGGGTCCCAAAACGTGTTTTTAACATTGAGTTTTCCATAGGGCGGTTGGCCTCACTTTTAGCCCGAACGGCTGAATGGATTTGCACGAAACTTGGCAAAATTGTAGGGACTGGTAGCCCGATGTGCCTTTTGTAGGTCTCAATATATGTGCTCCAGTGGATTTTGAGAAATTAACGTTTAAAAAAAGATATATATCTGTAACAGCGGACCGGTTAGCGCTCTGGTTCGCGGACTTTTCGCGCAACGGAGCTTTGTGAAGCGAAGCTGATTGGTTCTCCGGCGTCTGTCAACATTCCAAACAGTCCGTAGCGGCCGCCATCTTGTCTCTCGGTAGGATCGAGAGACAAGAGGAGGTCAAAACAAAGGGGGAAATAACTATAAGGGGGCATAGTAGATCCTCGCTGACCCCCTAGGTTTGATGTGGAGGTTTTAAAAGGGCCCCGCGGGGCAAAAAAAAAACAAAATAATAATAATCGAACGGCTGAATGGATTTGCACGAAACTTGGCAAAATATTAGGGACTGGTAGCCCGATGTGCCTTTGCTAGGTCTCAATATATGTGCTCCAGTGGATTTTGAGAAATTAACGTTGAAAAAAAGATATATATCTGTAACAGCGCTCCGCTTCGCGTACTTTTCGCGTTACGGAGCTTTGCGAAGCTGATTGGTTCTCCGGCGTCTGTCAACATTCCAAACAGTCCGTAGCGGCCGCCATCTTGTCCCTCGGTAGGATTGAGAGACAAGAGGAGGCCAAAGCGAAGGGGGAAATGACCATAAGGGGGCATAGTAGATCATTCCTGACCTCTTAGGTTTGATGTACCATTTTGCCAAGTTTGGTGTAATTCCGTTCAGCCATTCAGGCTGTAGACGTATGTAAATGTCCTATGGAAAATTGCATGGGGAAAACACATTTGAAAGTGTTGAAATTTAGAACCAATTAAAATGTTACTTTGGTTTTGTATTTGTGTGTGATGAAAGTTAATTGGTTATGTATATATGTCAAATGAGAGGAAACCACAGCCATTTTGTGATACTACTGTCTGAGGTACATTTGTGAGGAATTTTTGGTGGTGAATTTCTGGTGTTTGATTTACACAGTACTAACACTTCTGCTACTTTTAAAAAGGTGAGTTGTTAATTTGTAAGGGGAACTATGTTGTACACTTGAAGATAATTTGAAAAATGTTTTCTGTTATTTATTTGCAGTCCTTCTGTTATACTAAATACTTGATGAAGTTAGTTTTATATTATGTATTACTAAAAACGATAAATGAAAGTGATTATTTTTTTCTGCAATTTACAGCAAGCAATTTCAAAATAAAATGGCTCACAATGAAGAGACCGTGGCAATTTCTTTTGAATTGTCCACTACATTGATTGAAATTGAGAGCACCAATAATGAAATATTGTCACAAGGAGGACATGACTTGTATGATTCCATTAGATTGATTGAAATGGACAGCACCAAGAATGAAATATTGTCACAAGGAGATGACTTGAATGATTCCACTACATTGATTGAAATTGAGAGCACCAATAATGAAATATTGTCACAAGGAGGAGATGGCTTGTATGATTCCATTAGATTGATTGAAATGGACAGCACCAATAATGAAATATTGTCACAAGGAGGAGATGACTTGAATGATTCCACTACATTGATTGAAATTGAGAGCACCAATAATGAAATATTGTCACGAGGAGATGACTTGAATGATTCCACTACATTGATTGAAATGGACAGCACCAATAATGAAATATTGTCAGAAGGAGGAGATGACTTGAATGATTTTTTTGATCAATCTCTTGATGGCGAATTTATCGAGTGTTTGGAGACCATAGAGTTACAAGAATCATCATTGCAGACTTTTAATGAGGAGATTCCAGATGAGATGATTGAAGAGGAAATTACTGATGAGGACATGTTACTAGTTGTTTCAAATTTAGAAAATTCTGAAGAATAAATTTATATTTAGAAATCAAAAATTGTTTGAGACATTATTTATTTTTATTTTTAATTTATGAGGTTGTAGCGAAGTGATTGTAGTATAAAATGAGACTTATAGTATAGAGTGCAACATTTTTATGTTACATGGTAAGTTTACTCATATTTACTTCCCTTCTGCCACTATATTATCTCCAATGTGTATTTGACATGTCTTCTTCATCTCCGGCCTCCTTTCTCTCACTGTGTGTCTCCGATGCATCTTATCGCTGGTATTTTGTGTAATTACAGAAGAGAGTAAAATAAAATAGTTCGGAACGTGAAAAGGGGGCAAAGTAGAGTACTCCTCACCCCCTAGGCCTTTTTAGGCGGTCCCAAAAGGATCAGTTTCTGCTTTCCTGAGAGATTATGGTATGAGTTCCATATACCACAATAACTTGCATTACAACATGCAAGATATCTATCTCCGATTACCAACTTTTGGAGATATTCGCGCTAAGCGCGAATATCTCCAAAAAGTAACACCTGCCCTGAGCAGTTCTTAGCCATGTTATCCAATGGGAGGTGGATAACATGGCTAAGAGTATTAGCTCGGTAATGCATGAATATCGCTGACTTTTTAGCGATATTCATGCATTGCGGCCGTTTATTATCGCATTTGCGATAAACCTTGATAATAGTAAGGTTTATCTTCGATAATTTCTGACGATGCTTAGTGGTAAAAAATTGGTTGGTAAGCATCGTTAGCGATAAATATCGCTTAACTTTGGTAATATGCCCCAACGTCTGTTAACGTTCGATTCGAAGGAAATGAGGAAGTGTTGAAAAACATTGTCTGCGCCATCTTGCCTTTTTTGAAATGCCACACTTTTGTCGTGCACGGCAGCCATTTTAGATGTCTTGACCAGACCCACTCTCTGCACGCTGTCGATTCGTAGCATGGCTCCTCACCCTCGTAAGCATCTCCCCCAGGCACTGGTCACCACCGCTCTCTGTCTTATGCATGGGCAATAAACCTTCCCCCATCTGCGCTGCTCTTCCCTGAGAATCACACTCTGTGCCCGCCCGACACCTCCCTTTCGCCCTATTCACTACCGCACCCTCTGACACTCCTCTTCCTCTGTGTCCGAATGTCCAGGCCGGTCCTAGGCTATCAGCTAGCCCTGCAGATGTAGTTTATGGCCCCAGCTGTAAAGAATCACCCCTCTTCAAAGGAGTTATAGTAGATCAAGGCCCACACCCGATGTGATCCGTCACAGCACACGCGTTCCTACTATCTGAAAACCATCCTGTATTGTGATTGGGGAGGGGACCGAGCCTGAAGCGGAAGATTCCAGGAATGACTCTTTGTACATCAAAGTTTTTACAATTATGTGTCACATTAAAAATATATAGCACTCCAACAAAGTAGTAGGAATATAAAACTTTAATAACATATAAATATATACAACAAAACAAAAACAGTAAAAACATTTAAACAACGAAGAGACCGTGGCAATTTCTTTTTAATTATCCAATAGATTTATTGAAATTGACAGCACCAATAATGAAATATTCTTGTCAGTAGCGGTCTGTTGTGCGAATAGTTCCAAGGCAGCAGAACGCGCTGAAATCTAGATGGCACGAAAGTGATGTCTAGTAAGTTGCCGCCCAGCAAAAAACGGCGTGGGGCGCCGCGGGGGTGAGTGAGTCCAGTAGGCACCACAGCTATTCTTACCGGCATTGCAGAATTACTGCTGGGGACAATGCCTGTGCTGTAGCAGGGTCACAGCAGAAACAAAAAGGATTCTGTTGAAGATGTTGTTGGTTTTCAATTTGAAAACAGTTCTGGTGTCAACTGCTATGCTAATGTAGTGGTTAATGTTTTGTTTTCTCTAGAAAATGTAAAAGAGGGGGAGGCAGTCCAAAGTTCCGTTAAAAGGGCAAAGGAAAGGATCGGTGGTTTGAACTATCAGTCAAAAAGGGGAGGGGGTGCAATAATTTTTCCTACCGGGTCACACTGTGCTTTCACCGGAAGTAAGGTCTGCAGGATTGTAGTAATTCAAAGTGAGGCTGGCGCCAGCATGGGAGCGCCGACGTCCCGCGGATACAGTTTCGTCACTCCACGGGCGATCATGGCAGTCATTCCCCATCGGGGGTCGGAGACTCCCGCGGCTCCTCTAGAATCTTCAAGGTCGTGGAGGACTACGGTGGTGGAGTCAACCAGTGACCGGGCCATTTCTTTATGTTGGGCCCGATCTTGCCAGGTCGACCGCCATTTTGAGAGTTCGGCAGCTACCGGCGATCGCGGGGTCACATGAGCGGACGGGCTCCACCCTGCCGGGCGAGACGTTGCAGCATGGCCACAGTGGAAGAACCGTTATCTAGGTCGTTCCGAAACTGTGCAGCACTGTAGTTGTTAGGATGCCACCGCCTGGAGCGCTGAGGGTGCAGCTGGGAAGCCTCCACCTGGGGAGGCGGGAGAGGCCTGTTCGCACCGTCTCTCCCTCCCAGTGCACCCCACGGCGTCTCGCTTGAGATTTGTTATGGCCGGACCAGGCGATGAGGACGAGGGGGGGGTCGGAGGCATGTGCAAGACATCCCCCTCCAGTGTTGTCGCAGCCATTATAAAAGAAAGAAGTGTCCCGTCCGTCTTCGGGCCGGGCTTCCGGTGGATGTCGGCCGGACGCCCCTGGCTCTGGCCCCATGAACGGGTTTCTTGGTTTATCGGCTGCAGCCGGATCCCGTCGGCCTCGGCCCCCCGACCGTTGGTGGTCGGACCGGAAGAGCATGTGGCGGGACTACCTGCAACTCTCAAGGGCCACCGCGGCCGGACTGGGAGAGAGAGGGGAGGGTCGAGGAGACATTCCCCCCCCCTGCAACTGTTCAGCGTTGTAAAGGCAATCCCCTGGCCGGGTCCCGCTGGTCTCGGCCTCTCCTCCGGCTACACCCTACGTTAGGATCTCCTGGCCGAGGCGTGGCAGCAGGACCTGCCTTATATGGGCTGCTCCCGGCTGGGCGTAGCCGGAACCCTGCCCCACCTTGGAAGTTTCCAGAGTGGGGGTGGATGTTCTACTGACTTGCATTTTCCCTAGTCTATCGATTTTTTTGGCGTGGCAGGCGGTGGGACAGCGAGGGGTGATTTGGTTTCTCTTACTGTTTTTCTGGTCTCTCACCACTGGCATATTTTAACGTTTTCTTGTTTCTAGGACATTAATAGGTTTTATCATTACGTTATGTTATCGTTTCTTTGTTCGTTGTTTAATAAAAGTTCATGTTCATCAGTGGCCTACTGATTTTCGTTTTCCTATTTTTTTCTTTCCAGGTTGTTTCATGGTAAAGTTTCTGTTAACAGGATACAGTGATCACTTCGTTATTATTGCATATGTCCTTTTCACTAGGGGTGCTCTCTGGTCGGGCCAGATGACGTATCTCTAGTAAATGGTCCGGGTGAAAAAGGTGCATCAATCAGTGGGGAGTAGATAGGCATGACAGATTACAACGGGGGAGAACGGTCCGCATTACGTACCCTTTCACTACTTGCAAAGATTTTCCTACGTTTATTTGCAAACAGGGAATACCTCCAAAAAGAACTAATTCCCAAACAGTCAATGTTCGGACAATCAATCAATCAATGAGGAATGAAATAGGTACGACGTGTTAAAGGCTTGCGTTACCTACCCTTCACTATCTGCAAAGGGAGATAGAATATTCCTATTCTTCCTCGTTTGCAGGTAGAGAAGATCGTTAAGAGAATTAACTTCGAACAATTCAATGCTCGATTGAAACAATCAACAAGGGGTACTGTGAACACAAATGAACGCCGCTTATATACATACGCATTGCTATTTTCAACAGGTTGTTCCTAATGTTTCTATTTTAGCGAGGTCAAAAGAGATCCCATTAGTGGCCTACTGATTTTGCTCGATTCCTTTTGTTTTTTTACACGATTTTTCGCTATCTGCAAAGACTAAACAGAGTATTGCGACTCTGTGCTTGTTTGTAAATAGAGAATGAACCAAAGAGAACAATCAATCAAATGGAGAGAGAAGCAGGCACGACGGATTACAAAGGGGGAAAGGGCTGCGTTAACTACCCTTCACTATCTGCAAAGAGAGAGTACTCCTAATAGAAATGAGGGGTGGGGGGCAGCAATCAAAGCAGATCAGTGTGCATAAACACGAAAAAAAAAATTCTTACCACGTACTTGACATTCGACAGCTTATGATATTTGCTATTAAAAAACCATTGAAATTCACTGAAAAAACCATAGGTTATAGACCATATATAGTTAGGAATTAGCATTTACAAAACCTTGAAAATTCACTGAAAAAACCATAGGTTATAGACCATATATAGTTAGGAATTAGCATTTAAAAAACCTTATTTTACTCACACAAAACCATTGAAATTCCATATATAGTTAGTTGCACTAACTATATATTGCGCACCCGCAATCCACTGCTGATGATGTCACATATTACATCATTCATGACATGGTCAGTGACATCACTGATGACATCACTGATGACATCTCAAATGACATCACTGATGACATCACTGATGACAACATCCAGTGACTATGTTTCTGTAAAGTTAAAATATGTCTTACATATTGAAGAATGAGTGGATGTATAAGTGTCTGGACGAAGGATTTAGTAGGTGCATGACTGAATGTATGAGTGAGTGATTAAATGTGTCTCACTGAGTGCATGGGTTAGTGACTAAACTGTCTTAATTTGTGCATCATTATGTCTGTTGTTCTGTAAACTGCTGCATGTGTTGATCAGTAGCTATATGAGTAACTATATGGGTTATTGATTGATTGCCCAAGTATTTGCATGGGAGACTGAGTGTGTGTGTGGCTGGATGGGAGGTGTGTGACTCTGTACAGATCAATGTGTACTTGTATCAATGATTGTATAAGAGAGTAAGTATGTGTTAGTATATGGTTGAAAACGTAAGGTGCTCTATGTTTAACTGTATAGAGTAGAAAATGGAAGTGTGATTGATTCTTTACAGGACTGACTAGGTGTGTGAGTAACTCCATGGATGAGTGGCAGAGTGTGAGTGTCTGTATAGGTGTATGAGTGCATATGATTGTGTTGTAAACATGAGTGATTGTATGTATGAATGATTGTATGGGTGAATGAGTGAATGTGTGTGTAGACGTAGGAATCAGTGAGTACGTATGTAGTAACTAGTATTGGTGTGTCAATGGTTTCAGAAATTATACTCTGTTTTTAACACTGGGTGAAACAGAGGTTATATTAAAATGTGAGGAGATGCATTGTATTGTCACATGAATGATATCATCAGTGATGTGATCATTGATGTCAAGTGAGATGTCATCAGTGATGTCATTTGAGATGTCATCAGTGATGTCATCAGTGATGTCACTGACCATGTCATGAATGATGTAATATGTGACATCATCAGCAGTGGATTGCGGGTGCGCAATATATAGTTAGTGCAACTAACTATATATGGAATTTCAATGGTTTTGTGTGAGTAAAATAAGGTTTTTTAAATGCTAATTCCTAACTATATATGGTCTATAACCTATGGTTTTTTCAGTGAATTTTCAAGGTTTTGTAAATGCTAATTCCTAACTATATATGGTCTATAACCTATGGTTTTTTCAGTGAATATATATATATATATATACATATATATATATATATATGTATAGACATATATAGATATATTACCTACTGGCGTTCGCCACTAGGTAGTTAGAGTTAGGACCTATTTTCCATTGGAAGTCCGCAACATTCGATTTGTAATAACTTAGGTGCCGATTGACGAATCTTCGCAACGTTTTCAAAACTTGTGGGGTGCTCCACTCCGCTCCTATCCTGAAAGCTTGGGGGTCCCAAAATGCTTTTTCCCCTTGTTATTTCCCGTAGGAAATTTTATACACAACGGCAGCCTAAACTGCTGAATGGAATTACACCAAATTTTGCAAATCCGTTCAGTAGTTCGTGAGAAATTTAAAAAATAGAGGTGAAAAAATCATTTTCCCTTAGTAAACTTTCGACACTGTTATAGCAAAAACTGCTGAATGAATTACACCAAATTTGGCAAAAAGGTACTGCTTGGCTCACAAAGCGAACTTTTTAAACATGCTGTAAACCCGTTCAGTTGAGAAATAAAGGAATAAAGCAAGTGATATCTTTGGCTGCGGAGGATCTGCGCACCCTGCGCGTACCCTGCCGAGCACTAGCTGTATGCTAATTGGCTGTCAACACTCCAAACCAGGAAGTGTTGGCATCCATATTGTGCCTCAGTAGAACCGAGGCACAAGAAAGCAGAGAAAAAAAAGCGTAAAAAGCAAAAAAGGGGCAGGGTAGAAACACCCTGACCCCCTAGGCCTGCTTAGGGGTCCCACATTAAAAAAAAAAAAAAAATTAAATCGCTGGATGAGCATATGATTCGCGCATCCTGCCGCGGAAAAAAAAAATGAAGCGCGGACTCCCGTGCTTTGTTGGTAATTAGTCCCTGGGGGGGGCAAGTCCCGGGGACAATGGGCTTTATGTAATGGGGCCCACAAGGGTTTTTCTTGATTGTGTGGTGGGGGCTCTCAGCCCCACCAGCCCCGGGGACCGCTATCCCCCGGGGCTACAAAAGAAAGGGTGGAGGGGCTCAAAGGTCCCCCAAACCCCGGGGACTGCCACCCCCGGGGTTTTATTCACATATTTGTGGGGGGCTCATGGCCCCCCTGCAGCCCCAGGGACCACCACCCCCGGGGAACTAAATATTTAAAATAGGGGGTCCGTTATGGACCCTCACGCCCCAGGGACCACAACCCCGGGGCTTTAAATTAAGTGGGAGGGGGCTGCGCAGTCCCTCCTAGCCAATCATGAGCCTGGGTCCGCCACCCCCTAGGGCTGGCTCCTGCAGTGTCCCAAGGTTCCCACCCCTGGGACATGGCTGTTCGCTATGGCAGGGTGGAAGCCTTGCGGCTCCCGCCCTGCCATCGCAAACTGCTTTGGTATTTGGAAGAGAGTTCCCTCTTCCAAATACCAAAGTCAATTGCTTTTCCACATGGGGAGCTGCATCATCACAGCTCCCCATGTGGAAAAGCAAGTCCGGCTCCTGAGGGATGCGGGGAGCCAGCAGAATGGTGGGGGGATTGGGGACCCCACCACGGTCATCAACGGAGAGGGCCAGTCCCAGGGAATGGGGTCCCTGGGGCTATTAGTGCCCTGGGAAGGGGCCACACATCCCCCCTCCCCAATTATAAAAAAAAATTAAGGAAAGGCCGGCCCCATGGTATGGGGTTCCTGGGGCCATAAGTGGCCTGAGGAGAGGGGCAACGCAGCCCCCCTCCTAAAATTAAAAGAAGAAAAAAAAGGTCAGGCCCCGGGGGATGGGGTCCCCGGGGACAATTATGGCATCAGGAGGGGGGCCATGCGGCCCTCTTCAAAAACAATATAAAAAAAAAAAGGGCACAGGCCCCGGGGGGTGGGGTCCCTGGTGCTATTTGTGGCCCGGAAGGGGGTCCACGCGGACCCTCTCGTCAAAAATAAAAAATAAAAAAATAGGGGAAAAAAAACAGGCTGTCCCCGGGGGATGGGGTCCCCGGGGCCATACATGGCCTAAAGAGGGGGGCAAAGCAGCCCCCCTCAAAAATAATAAGTCCCCAGGGCCGAAATATTAGGAAAAGAATGCGGGCCACACAGCCACCCTTCTTAAAAATGAAAAAATTAAAGAAACCGGCATTGCACTGGAGGCCAGGCCTCCTTCTTGCAGCACTCTGCAACGCAGCTCAGTGGCGCTTACTGGAGGTACCTAGTGGGCGTGTTTGAGCCTAGGGACCCTTAGGATTCAAGGGAACTTAATCTCTCAACTTAGAACGGCCACACGGCGCGTTTACACAGTGGTGAAGACAGGGGTCGGTTCCTGAGTTGACGTGTGCAAACACGCCCTGTGGTACATTTTAAGTTGGGGAAATAATTGCCCTTCAATCCTGAGGGACCATGGGGGCCAACTAGCCTACCAGGTGCTTCCAGTAAGCTCCACTGCGCTGCGTTGCAGAGAGGTGGTGTAGGTCGTCCCCTTTTTTCCACCTCTCTGCAATGGCGCTTACTGGAGGTACCTAGTGGGCTAATTTGCCCCTAGGGGCCCTCAGGATTCAAGGGGACTTAACCTCCCAACTTAAAACGGCCACAGGGACTGTTTACACAGTGGGGAAGGGAGCGGACGGGGCCTGAGGTGACGTGTGCAAACACGCCCTGTGACGCGTTTTAAGTTGGGGAAATAATTCCCCTTCAATTCTGAGGGCCCATGGGGCCAACTAGTCCACCAGGTGCTTCCAGTAAGTGCCACTGCACTGCGTTGCAGAGAGGTGGTCCAGGCTGTGCCCATTTTTACACCTCTCTGCAACGCAGCTGTGTGGTACTAACTGGAGATACCTGGTGGGCTAGTTGTACCCAAGGGACACTCAGAATTCAAGGGGACTTTATCCACCAAATTAAAACATCCACAGGGCGTGTTTGCACACGTCAGCTTAGCCCCCCTCCCTTCACCAGTGTGCAAACGCGCCTTGCGGTGCATTTTAAGAGGTAGTTTTAATCCCCCTGCCCTATTATATACTAGGGGCTTACAGTGGAGGTCATGCTAATAACAGGGGTACCCCCAACGCATAGTGTTCCTTAGTGTATGTAGGTGTTTTAATTGTATTCGAGGTGTGTTTTAGCATAGCACTGGCTTTAGGATGGGTTAGTCACCAGCTCCCATCTGAAAAAGTTGAGGGTACAGGATGATTTTGCAACAAGTTCTCTTCCTGCTCCTCTGTTTGTTCTTTCTGCATGTCTTCCTTCTTCCTGCACTTTTCTTCGTCTTTGAGGACTTCTGTTGCTTCTTTCTGCATTTCTTTTTCTTCTTTCTGTGTGTGTTTTCTTCTTTCTTCACATGTCCTACCTCTGTAAGCATAGTTGGAAACTAGCATTTAAAACACCTTAGAAATTAACTGAAAAAAACCATAGGTTTCAGGCACGTTATATTTAGGAATTAGCATTTAAAAAACCTTAGAAACTCACCTAAAAACCATAGGTTTCAGGGGGATATAGTTAGATGAACATTTTGCTTGTACAAAATCATTATAACTCGCGCGCCCGCAATGCTCACATATACTCACTTTTTTAAAACATATGTAGTTACTCAAAAAGACACTATTGAGACAGTCATTCACTCACTAACACACCCATACACACACTCATCCACCCATACAGTCCTGTACACATGCTGTCTTCAACACATACAAACAGTGAGTCACTCATTCATGCATCTATGCACTACGTAATACCCCCCACCGACCCATACAGACACTCAGACACTCATACTAATACTCAACAAAACAACTAATAACCTATATAGACACTCATGTAGCTACTCACCAACCCATACAGCCACTTATATACAAAGTGAGAGACTGATACAGATATTTACATATTAAACATTACTCACTAACCTATGTATTCACTAAGATACACTTAATCAGTCAGTTATACAATCAATTTCTATTAGAAGTAGGGACTAGGGATTCCTTTGTTATTGGTTGTTGGGAGTAGGGTGAGACTAGGGCTAGGGTTAGACTTTTAATTGGAAGTAACGATTAGGGCTTCTGGTGTGATTGGTTGCTGGACTAGGTGTGGGACTTAGAGTAGGATTTAGACTTTCTAATGGAAGTAGTGACTATGGCTACCTATGCCATTGGTTGCATGGACTTGTTTTGGGACTACTGGTAGGATTAGGGCCTTTATTGGACGTAGAGATCAAGGTTTTTGAACTGATTGGGTGCTTGGACTATAGCTAAGATTGGCTGTAAGGTCCTGGTCTCCTATTGGCTAGTGTCGTGATTGGATAGTATTAGGGCTAGGGTTCCCATTGGCTGAAGGGATCACCTGATTACTAGGGCTATGAAAAAGGCCAGGGTTAGGGCATCTCAGCCCGGGCGTAGAGGCTAAGGGCAGAGAGGACAAGAGCTGCTGCCTGTATGAGCCTGTTCGAGATTGGTCAAGACTAGGGCCGGAAATGCTGCCCTTTTTCTCATTTAGCAATACCCAGCCCACACCATCCACAAACAGAGCAACACACTCACACCAAATGTACACCACGCACTTCACCATGCACAGATTCATGTACCAGCATGCACTACAAACCCAACCAAACCACATCTACACACCCTACGATCCCAACTACCACACATATCCACATCACCTACAAACAGTACACATCTCTATCCTATACCATTAACCAATACACTCATCACTAACACAACGCCAATCAGCACCATACATAACCACATCCCATTCACACACACTCTCCCTCCTGTACTTACACCTTTTATCACTAACAAACTTATAATCATCCTTCCATCAGTTGTCCAACAAACACCCTCCTCTCCCTTCTACCATAATAACACTAACGCACAACAGACACAATGCACACCGCCACACTTTGTAACTCTTCAAACAAACCAGTCTAAGATAAAAACTCTCACCTCTACTTCATTCCCTCCTAAACACAACATACACTCTACTCATAAACACATCACCACCCCCTCTAGGTCACATCCTCCTCTCACAAACAATACTACACAACCAAATCCATTGCATGAAACATATACATCAGCACCAATGTTCCCTGTAGATATTTTCCTCTGTGTGCGGAAGTGGAGGGTCTCTGTGCGCTGCAACCGTGGCTATGTGCGCCAGGAACCAAACTGCGCATGTCTGCGGCGCCAAATGGCACTCAAAACGTTTACTTTAAAAAGTGAAAAGATGGTGCAATTTTCCACATACAGAGCCACAATAAGGGTATTAAGGGCAGTTTGCAAATTTATTGTATTGCCTGTATTTTCATTGTTGTGTCTCTAACTGCTGTTGTCTGTCTTCCCCGCTGCCTGTACGTGGTCCGTGCCCCTTTTTCTTCCCTCTGTTCCCATTGCAGTCCCCGTACTCTCTCTGCCCGGTCTTTCCTTCTGTACCCCTTGCTGCCTTGTGTCTCTGCCCAGTTTTTCCTTCTGTTCCCCTCATTGCCCCTGTGCCTCTCTGCCCATTCTGCCTTCTGTTCTTAGCTGCCCCAATATTTCTGTATTCTGTATTTTGCCTCTGTGCCTTTATTTTTTTGTGCCCGTCTGCCCAATGTGCCACTCTTTTTTGTGCCCCTTTTGCTTTCTGTTCCACTCGTATTTCCATCCTTTTTGGTGCCTTTCTGCACTCTGTTCCACTCGTTTTTTGTGCCCTTCTGCCCTCTGTTCCACTTGTTT
Organism: Lissotriton helveticus; assembly: GCF_964261635.1. Taxonomy (NCBI): domain Eukaryota; kingdom Metazoa; phylum Chordata; class Amphibia; order Caudata; family Salamandridae; genus Lissotriton; species Lissotriton helveticus. The sequence goes on from NC_136062.1 coordinate 57,861,512, forward strand.
TTTTGTGCCTTTCTGCCCTCTGCTCTACTTCGTTTTCCCCTCGTTTTTTGTGCCTTTCTGCCCTCTGTTCTACTTTGTTTCCCCTCGTTTTGTGTGCCTTTCTGCCCTCTGTACCACTCATTTTTTTCCTTGTTTTTGGGACCTTTTTTCCTTTTGTTCCACTTGTTTCCCCAGCCGCTGTGCCTCTTGCGGCCCTGCCCCCCTGACTGCCCACTGTGGCCTTTTGTTTAAGTATTGCTGTTAATCAGAGCCCCTTCACGGGCTCCGATTAACAGCAATACTTAAACAAAAGGCCACAGACTGCCCCGCGCTTTACTAACAAAAGCATATTCAGTTTCCAAACACAGTGCGTACTTTAGCACACGCTGTGTTTGGAAACTGTCTCTATGCTTTTGTTAGTAAAGCTTGGGGCGGACTGTGGCCTTTTGTTTAAGTATTGCTGTTAATCGGATCCTGTGAAGGGGCTCTGATTAACAGCAATACTTAAACAAAAGGCCACAGTCTGCCCTGCCCTCCCACATAGCCACAAGCCCCACCAGCCCCCCTGCCTCCTTACCTGCACTCCTCATGACTCACTGCCTCATGTTCGCTCCGCTCGCTTCTTTAAAGCGGCCGGTGGCTCGACTCTCTCTAGAAACGTCCTGTGTGCGCGCTCCACGCGAGGAGGTGCGCGCTGACGTCAGGGGAGGTGTGTGCGTGTGCGCGCGCCCTAGAGGGAACGGTGATCAGCACCCTTTTTCAATACTCCTCAAAACATACCACACACACCAGCACAACAAGTTCTTCAAAGCGCAACACCTCATATTACTTACCATCACAAAATACAAACATATACCCACCTTTCAAACCACACAAAGGAACAAACTCCAATGCCAAGCTTTCACTCTTCCACCACACCTAACAAAGATACAGAAATACAGCACCTCTCTTCTAACCGCCTCTCATCCATTGGACAATTTAGAACATTACGACATGACCCACATGCTGCACCACCTCCCCTGACTCATACACCTTCCGCCTTAAACACACGCGAAAAATATAAGCAACATGCCACACCTCACAACTTTGCTTCCCCATGTCTACTTCACAACAGTGTTACACCACAAAAGCAACACAGCACTCCAACTCACTCCCAAACACCATCTCCAACACATACACATGCAGACCCATCAAAATGCCTTCTCAGCATGCTGGATAAGGAACACGATACAGAACAGCTACACGATTGCTATCCTAATACAGCTAATGCCAGCACTAAAAACACACCTGCTACAAACCCACACAATACTGATCACTCTTCTACCAAACAAAGTCCCACTGTCACCAAAGGCCACTCACTAAACTGTCTACTAATAAATGCTTGATTCCTCTCTAAAAACAAGCATCACATCAACATATGGCTCCAGTTCTGCATGAAGCCATTCCTCTGGGCTACAAAATAATCACCCAAAATTGTATAGCCGAAAAAGGAGGTGGTCTAGCTGTTGTATTCAGGCAAACAATACATACCACTTAATTTGACGACATCTCCATAAAGAATTGGGAGGTTCTTCTAACAATATGCAATCCTACACCGTCTTCCTCCAGTAACTTCCTGCTCCTTTACAGACCTCCACCTAGCAAGGCAACATTCCCAGATGCACTTCTCGACACAGTTTCAAACCTGATAACAATACACTCCAACGTATGCGTTCTGGGTGACCTTAACATTTGGTTTAATAAACCCAATATGACCCGTCCAAAAACTATAATCACCAGCCTAAACGCATTAAACCTGCATCAGATTGTCCACAATACGACACACACCGTTGGACATATCCTTAATGTCATTTTTGCTAATACTGAACTAGTTACCTTTCAAACTATAACTCCAGTCACATGGTCAGACCACCAGTTGCTTGCTTTCCAACATAAAACAACGCTAAGCGACTCACCTAAAACTACCTTACATCCATCCACCTATCGGCCGTGGGACAAACTCAATTTGGAACACTTGGAAACACAACTAACATCCAGTACAAATCTGGAAACCATAAATTCTGTTCAAAATCTATATGAGTGGCTACAGGAAGCTTTTGACATCCTGATATCACTCAAAACCACACAACAGAACACAAGAAAAAAAGCGCCTTGGAGAAACATAGAAATAAAAGACATAAAACAACAAACTAGAAAGCTGCTTCGTACCTGGCTCAAAACAAACGCCAAACGAGACTAACTTCATCTACAGAAAATTAACAGATTATACAAGTCTGCTATCAAAAAAGCTAAAAAAAGGTACTATTCAGACAGAATTCAAAACGCTAAATGTGTAATAAAAAGAATTCTATAAAATAGTCAATGAATTTCGCAAACCAAATTAGCTAGAAGGAACTCATCCTGTTACTCAAGATTTCACAGACAAAGTGGCAAATCATTACATGGACAAAGCAGACAAGTTGGAATCGTACTTAAAACAGAAACAAAGCACCAGCACTAACCCTTGTACAAAACAACAATCCAAGAATGCTCTAATCAAGCCTCTCTGTTCCTTCCAACACATCTCACACGATGAATTTATGGACCTGGTCAAAGCAAGCAGGCCTCCTGGCAGCTCTTCTGACCCCTGTCCGCCACAAACTTTCAAGACAATTCTTTTAACAACCTCTGCTGCCACTCCAGTAAGAAGAATCATCAACGATTCCTTAACTACTGGAATATTTACAGAAGAACTCCAAAAGTTATACATATGCCTTTACTGAAGAAAACAAACTTGGACCCACTGAACCCTGACAACAACAGATCCATTACAAATGGACCGTTCCTGGGTAAACTGATAGAAAGAGCAGCGTTCGCCCAGATGTCACAATTCATTGAAGAGAATGACATACGTTCAGACTTTCAAACAGGAATCTATCTGGAAAGAGGCACTGAATCTGCCCTCCTTGCCATCTGGGATGACCTGAAGAATACAGTTGACCGCAACAGGGTTGCTGCGCTACTCCTCTCGGACCTCTCAGCTGCCTTTGACACAGTTGACCATGACCCTCGGAAACAAAGACTCTATGAAGCCTGCATAGAGGGAACTGCTCTAGACCGGATCGCGTCCTACCTTTAAAACAGAAATAATGCCATCCATACCCCACCTTTCTCGTCCAAACCGTACTCCACAAAATCAGGGGTCCCTCAAGGTTCTATCATCTCGCCCATGCTTTTCAACATCTATATGAAGTCATTACCAGTACTGATCAGTAAATTTCACCTTACGTGCTAAAACTATGCAGATGACACACAAATGCTCCTTCAACTGGAATGCTCCATAACATTGGAAAATCACCAATTTACAGCTGTCTCAGTGCCCTGGACCAGTGGATGACCTGGCGCCATCTCAAATTGATGCTTCAAAAACTGAAATACTCACGTGTGGCGATTGGAAACATTACAACCCGCTTGCCGCATGGCCTGATGAACTGGGATCACTGCCTAAAGTATCGAAGGAAGTAAGAAACAACGGAATGACCATGGACTCCAAGCTGTCCATGATTGCCCAAGTGGATAAATTAGCAAGATCAAACTTTGCTACTATAAAAACGCTGCGACAAATTTTCCCTCAGTTGGGATTTCCACCCAAGGTCCAAGCTACCATCTCCTTTGTTCTGTCCAAACTCGATTACGCCAATAGCCTCTACCACGGATCACCTTTAACGACCATGAAAAGACTACAACGGATTCAGTACTCGGCTGCGAGACTACTCTTGCATATCAAACCGCAAGACCACATCTCACCTGCCTTGAAAGCCCTGCATTGGTTACCGATTGCCAGAAGATTCACGTTCAAGCTGCTTTGTATCACCTACAAAGCAATACATGGAATGGGACCACTCTTCATCAGGAATAAAATCACCAAACACATTCAACAAAGGAACCTCTGCTCTAAAGGAGCATCTCTCCTCAAAATCCCACCATACAAGAAAAAAACCATGGGTGGCACATCCTTCTGTGTTCAATCAGCCAAACTATGGAACTCTTTACCACCATACGCAAACAGAAATTTACAGCATATCCCTCTGTATACAAGCATTTGTTTTCACTATATATATATGTACCTATCTTTGTTTATTACTTTGTATAAACATGTAAAAAAAATATGTTGTTGAGAGAATTTTTTTAATTAATAATAAATAAATAAATATTATCTTTGGTCTACATGTACATACTTCCATTGTGCATCTATGTACCTTCCATGTACTTGGATCACTGTGTCTGTTACTTTTCTCCTGAAAAAGCATATCCAATGCACTACCCTATTTCTCATCCTATGCCTCTATCAATATCTTTAATCTACATATACTTACCTCCTTTATGTATCTATATACTTTCAAAGTATTTATGGATCTATATATTTATCACTTTCTTGTAATTTAGCATTTCCAATGCACTACCCTATTTCTCAGTCTATACTCCGTTTAATATATCTTCTAGCCCAACCTTCTGACTCATCTCAAACTTCATCTACTACTCCTTCCAGTGCACTACCCTATTTCTCATCCTATACATCTATCAATATATCCTCTACATCCATTCTCATTTATCCCAAACCCCAAACAACTACTACGATTGCCAAAATAACCCTTTCTTTGACTCTCTCCTACTCTACCCCTCCTTGCATCATCTGACACCTTTTTTCCTATACCGTTCCCCTAAAACAAACATTTCTAAACTATTCCCTCTGAGTCCTCCCCTCCAAAACTCCTTTTTACTCACCCAAAAGCCTCCTCCTACTGCTAAGACCTAAAGAAGAAAAAATAAACCTTCACTCTTTTATCCCTCCGCTATCCTTTTCAATCAAAATTAACAAACTAACATGTTCTCTTCTCAAATTCCATATTAAACTATACTAATTCACTACCCAAATAACTGAATAACATATCCACTACTCAAATTACTTAATATTTTTTTACTATACTAATTTTCAACAGTAATCCTTTATGGGTTCCGGAGTGGCGTGCTACTCGCCAGAAAAGCGCTTCAACATCTATCAGGCGTAACAAGTGCTATATGAATGCAAATCTTTCTTCCCCTTTTATCCCTCCGCTAACCTTCTCACTCCAAGTAACTGACTAATATCCACCACTGAAATTACTTCATATTTCACCATATTAATTCACCACTAATCCTTTGTAGGCTTCCTGAATAGTGGGCGTCAACAAGCGCTATATAAATACAAACCTTTGTCCTCCTCTATCCTTCTGCTATCATTTCAAATACAATTAACTGACGAACCTAACCACCACTTAAAATGTACTTGCTTGTTTCACTATACTAATTCAACACTAATCCTCTTTGGGTCCCGGAGTAGCGTGCTACTCGCCGAAAAAGCGCTTTGAGATGTAATAAGCGCTATATAAATGCAATTTCATTACAATACAATATATAAAACTTATTTTCAGAAAAACAAACATTCACTGTATGATGTCATCAGTGATGTCATGAGTGATGTCATTTGATATGTCATCAGTGATGTCATGAGTGATGTCACTGACCATGTCATGAGTGATGTAATATGTGACGTCATCAGCAGTGCATTGGCGATAGCCAGTAAGTATATATAGTTACCTAGCTACCATAGTTAAACCGCAACATTCTATTGGGAATAACTTTGGAGCCCGTTGAGGAATTTGCATGTAATTTTCGAAAATTTTGGCCAGCTCCGCTGTGCTCCTTCCCTGAAAGTTTCAGGGAGATTCGTTAAGTGGGGGCTGAGAAAAAAAAGGGGGTCCCAAAACTTTTTTTACCAATGTTAATTTCCATAGGACGTTCTGACAAGGCTACAGCCCAACCGCTGAACAGAATTACACCAAACTTGGCAAAATTGTAGGGACTGGTATGCAGAAGTGCCTTTGCTATATTTGGTGAAAATTGCTCCCGTGATTTTTATGAAAATTAACTTCAAAAACACATATATATATCTGGGCGGCCCCTCACCACACATCTCATCGTGAGATCTGATTGGCTGTCAGCACTTCATCCAAGAAGTGTTGGCAGCCATCTTGGGACCAATATACATGATAGCACCTCATTAAAAAGCATTGTAGTTAATAGAGGGTTTTAGGACTTTAGTTACATTATAAATTATTTGTTGATGGTACCATACTCATTTTAGGAATTGTGGTGTGTTCTAAGGTGAGTTTACCATGTGAAAAAGCCTTCTGCTGGGATATCATGAATCATGTTTGAAAGAAAACTGTTATCTCATGCTTTTCCCACAGTGGTTTGGAAGGGGATCTATAAGCTAAACTGAAAGCATATTTTCTGTAAATTCACATTATCTTTCTCAGTCATGTGAGAATGAAGTCTGACATTTTCAGTAAAACATGTACATCCACCAAGGACAGAGACTGTCAGTTGATTCCTTTTTGTTCTACTGCAGCCTCCTAGAGTGTTCTAAAGAACAACTAGAGCGCTAACAGTCCTACTTATTACAAAGGTATGGCACACCTGAAGCCATCTTGATTGGAATAAAGTGGTAACTCTTAAAACATTTAATTTAAAAAGGAACAAAATGAGGGGGTATATTTTGCCATAGAAATTATGATTAGTGCTGCTGAAAGAAAAATTAGGGCACATTTTGAGTGACTTCCCAAATCCTCTTCTATTTCATTAAAAAATTCTGACATGCAGTCTCCCAAGATGGCCACCAGAGACAAAAGAGCCCAAAGGGAGCCCAAATATCATCCAGATGTAACCCAAGTATAGCACAATGACAGAATGTATCGAGGTGTTCTAAAGAACAACTAGAGCGCTAACAGTCTTACTTATGACAGAAGTATGGCACAGCAGAAGCCATCTTAATTGGAATGAAGTGGTAAGTCTGAAAACATTTAATTTAAAAAGGAACAAAATGAGGGGGTTCATTTTGCCATAGAAAGTATGATTAGCAGCAGACTTCCCTGGTGAGCAGTAGCTTTACTACAGTGATCTAATGAGCAACTAGAGTGCTAACATTCAGAATTCATGACAAATGTGTGACACATCTGAATGCCTTCTTGATGGAACCAAAGTAAACAAGCATTGAAAATGCATTAGATCTCGCCCTCGTTTAAGTTAAAGCCATTCTGTTTGTAATGAGGTGGCTTTTTAGCTTTGCTTTAATTAGTGTTTTTACAACTTTCATGTAAATAACATGCATATGTATGCATATATGTATATGTATGCATGCATTTATATTTGTATTTATATATATATGAAGATTGTATATGGTTATATATGTATGTATATATATATATATATACACATACATAAATGCATATGCATATATATATGCATATGTATATGTGTATATGTGTGCGTGTAGAGAGAGATAGAGAGGTAGAGGTGTAGAGGTAGAGAGGTAGAGGTAGAGAGGAAGAGGTAGAGAGTTAGAGACTAGTAGAGAAAGAAGTAGAGAGAGGTAGAGAGGTAGATAGAAGAGAGTGAGTAATAGAGTAGAGAGTGAGTAGTAGAGAGTAGTAGAGAGTGAGTAGTAGAGAGTGAGTAGTAGAGAGTAGTAGAGAGTAAGTAGTAGAGTGAGTAGTAGAGAGCAGTAGAGAGTGAGTAGTAGAGAGTAGTAAAAAGTGAGTAGTAGAGAGTGAGTAGCAGAGAGAAAGAATAGTAGAGAGTAGTAGAGAGTGAGTAGTAGAGTGAGTAGTAGAGAGTAGTAGAGAGAGAGTAGTAGAGAGTGAGTAGTAGAGAGTAGTAGAGAGTGAGTAGTAGAGAGTGAGTAGTAGAGAGCAGTAGATAGTGAGTAGTAAAGAGTGAGTAGTAGAGAGAGAGAGTAGTAGAGAGTGAGTAGTAGAGAGTAGAGAGTAGTAGAGAGTGAGTAGTAGAGAGTAGTAGATAGTGAGTAGTAGATAGTGAGTAGTAGGGAGTGAGTAGTAGAGAGAGAGTAGTAGAGAGTAGTAGAGTAGTAGAGAATGAGTAGTAGAGAGTGAGTATTAGAGAGTAGTGGAGTAGTAGAGAGTAAGTAGTAGAGAGTAGTGGAGAATATTCCAAAGTTTGGCACAGCACCACTTGCACAATAAGTCCAATCAAATCATATCAATTAGAGTCCTTATTGAAGCGCTGAATCTTGGTGTATATTCAAATTCTTTTATTTTCCTTAAGTTTATGTACCATAGCCAGCTGACGCGTTTCGTTCTGTACAACAGAACTTCTTCAGGGCATTCTTATTTCCTTCAAGTTATGTCGGTATCCTGTTGTCATATAACTGGATATTTCTTCCAAATGTTAGACGAGACGTAAGTACATTCTTATTCAAAGTGACTAGGTATCAATTTTACCCACACAATTCGGGCAGACTTGAGTAATTTATAGCATCCTCAAAGTCAGTCTTTCAAAAATTCCAAAGTATAGGACATGATAATCCAAATCCAAATGTTTCTTAAGAAAAGTCATTTTCAATCGTTCGGAATTTCGGCGTTTGGGCAGATGTGACCCAGGGACCCCCAGTATGCAAGAGGAATTAGTCCCCCCTCTGCAAACGCGCCAGTGGCCTGCGTTGCAGAGAGGTGTAAAACGAGGCATAGCCTCATTACACCTCTGTGCAATGCAGCCCCCTGGCGCATACTGGAGGTTCCAGTTGGGCTAGTTGGCCCCCAGGGACCCCCAGTATGCAAGGTGAATTAGTTCCCCCTCTTCAAACATGCACGGGGGCTGCGTTGCATAGAGGTGTAAAAAAGGGTGTGGTCTCATTACACCTCTCTGCAATGCAGCCCCCTGGCGCATACTGGAGGCTCCTGGTGGACTAGTTGCCCCCCAGGGACCTCCAGTATGCAAGGGAAATTAGTTCCCCCTCTGCAAACGTGCCAGGGGGCTGCGTTGCAGAGAGGTGTAACAAGGGGCATAGCCTCATTACACCTCTACAATGCAGCCCCCTGGCGCATACTGGAGGTTCAAGGTGGGCTTGTTGGCCACCAGGGGCCCCCAGTATGCAAGGGGAATTAGTTCCCCCTCTTCAAACATGCACGGGGGCTGCGTTGCAGAGAGGTGTAAAAAGGGGTGTGGCTTAATTACACCTCTCTGCAATGCAGTCCCCTGGCGCATACTGGAGATTCCTGGTGGGCTTTCAGGTCTTATATAGTTAGTAATTAGCATTAAAAAAACCTTTCAAAATTCACTGAAAAAAACATAGGTTTCAGCCCTTATATAGTTAGGAATTAGCATTTAAAAAAACTTGCAAATTCACTGAAAAAAACATAGGTTTCAGGCCTTATATAGTTAGGAATTAGCATTTAAATAACCTTTTAAATTCACTGAAAAAAACATAGGTTTCAGGCCTTATATAGTTAGGAATTAACATTTAAAAAACCTTTAAAATTCACTCAAAAAACTATAGGTTTTAGGGGTGTTACAGTTAGCTGGACATTTCACTCATACAAAACCATTGAAATTGCTCCTATATAGTTAGTTGTACTAACTATATTTCGCGTACCCGCAATCCACTGCTGATGATGTCACATATTACATCATTCATGACATGGTCAGTGACATCACTGATGACATCTCAAATGACATCACTGATGACACCACTGATGACATCATTCATGTGACAATCACATACACCTTTTTATACACTAGTAAAATCTTTCATCACTCTTTGTAAAATACAGAGTATCATATTTGAATCCATTGTTACAGCAATACAAGTATCTAAAAACCCACTCAGTGATTCATAGATGTATACACAAATCTAATCACTTACCTGTAGATGCACTCATACATGCTGTCAATGAACAATAGAACACTATCAAAAATACTTATACACCTAAATCGACATTACACACCAGCACACATCCTATTCACATATGAAGTCATCCTACTCACGTATGCAAACAATGGATCATACTTACATATTTACTTAGCTACACACTTATACAAACACAACTTCATCTATTTAGATAGTAAGTCATACTTAGTGAATTATGAAATCATTATTACAAGTATAAAGTTATACATACAGTCACTCACACAATCATTGAGTCTTATGTATACTTATTAATATACAACAACTGACACATACACTGCCTTTTATTTTTCTAGTTTGTTGGACATGTACCATTGAGAAATATATTTTCTCATCACCACACCCATAAAGATCTTCACTCACCCAAACAACTGTTAGAACATGTAGTTTTAACTTCATATATCTAGTGAATCAACTATTCACACATCTTTGGGCAGTCACACCCCCCCCCCCCCCGAACCACACACACATTCACTCTCCCATACAAATACTCAGTTAACTAATCAATAACTAATACAGACTTTCACATAGCTACTAACCAACTGGAGAACCAGTTTACACAACAACTGACAAAGTGATACAGATATTCAAACAGTTTAGTCACTATCCACTATATTTAGCTAGACAATATAAATTGGTCAAGTAAACAGTCAATTACACTGCTACTAAATCCTCCATCCAAATATTTATTTTGATATATCCACTCATTCTTCAATGAAAATTGCTATATATATAATGCATATTTAAATAACGAGGCAAACCACATTCACTGGATCATGTCATCAGTGATGTCATCAGTGATGTCATTTAAGATGTTTAAGATGTCATCAGTGATGTCACTGACCATGTCATGAATGATGTAATATGTGACATCATCAGCAGTGGATTGCGGGTGCGCGAAATATAGTTAGTAAAACTAACTATATAGGAGCAATTTCAATGGTTTTGTATGAGTGAAATGTCCAGCTAACTATAACACCCCTAAAACTTATAGTTTTTTGAGTGAATTTTAAAGGTTTTTTAAATGCTAATTCCTAACTATATAAGGCCTGAAACCTATGGTTTTTTCAGTGAATATATAGATAGATAGATAGATAGATAGATAGATAGATAGATAGATAGATAGATAGATAGATAGATAGATAGATAGATAGATAGATAGATAGATAGATAGATAGATAGATAGATAGATAGATAGATAGATAGATAGATAGATAGAAATGAAAAGCTTTTTTTCCTGGTATACTATGTAGACAGCATTTCTAGAAACATGTTCCAAATTGTATCACCTCAGTATAGCAGTATAGCAGAATTCACTTAAGTGAGACTTGAATTCTAAAATTTCAGTTAAATATGTGCACGTTCCAAAAAGTGTTTAGTAAGCGAGAAATGCAAGTTATAATTGGTGCGACAATGTTATTTGATGACTTTAGTGCTGACTACAAGCGTTATTATGGTAAAATAAACTTCAGTGCCTGTGGAACTCAGACAGTATTTTAATTGTTTATTGATTTCTGGATTTGGCCCAAGCAATAGAAAAATGTTCAAGCCCAATCGCAAATTACGGTACGCCATCATCGACAAATCTAATTGCCAATATTGGTGTTAAAAGTAAATATGTAAGAAACAAATATTTTAGGCATGCAAGTTCCCACTCCCAGATATTCTCGCAGAAAGAAATACTTCCATTACTTAAAGGAAGCGAGTCAACAGTGCTGCATGAGAAGAACCTATATATTTTGGAAGTTGAGTTTTTTGTTTGTGTACTTCTTTAACGATTCTTTACTGGAAAGTCTAAGGACATTTAACATGACCCATTACAGTTACGTTCAAGTTTCCCTTTTAGATATGCAATCGAAAACATGATTGCCACAATTCTGTTGGCTGCCAAGTCGCACTAAAAGTATCCACAGTGCCTTCATATCCAGGAATAGGAGAAGGGATTTTGAAGTTTATTGGTGCCCATTATGATAACTACTCCCAACCAGGATATGAATGAAAAATGTCACTGATAACATTTAATCAGACAGAAACGAGCATGCAGGGTCACTTACAAGGCTGGAGAAAAACGACAGGATGCTGCTGTTAGCATTACCTCAAAGCTCACAGCTCCGAGCACCCCTCAGAATACTAGCGCCTTGAGCATGGGCCCAGCTCGCCCATGCTAAAGGGCCAGCCCTGGCACCAAGGTGCTAGTACAACACATTTTCATTTAGGATGCCACAACAATCCAGGCAACAGTGCAATATTGTGGCAATGGTTAATTTTCTACATAGTGATTCTAATCTTAGCTTCCTTACTGCTGGAACTCAAGAGTATGAGTATTTCTTAACAGTCCAGCTGTAGCCATCAAACACATCCACCCAAATATTACCAAACAATCATGTTACAAAAAAACAAACTAATTGGTTTGCCAAAGTTTATTTCTCCACCTGCTATTTGTGTTTTTATTCATTCAAACATTCCATCTACTTTCAGTTCACACCCTATCCCTGTTTGCAAACATATTTTATCAATAAGAATGTACTTGCAGGTAACAGATTGAAAAATGGAAGGTTATGTCAAATTAGTAGACAAGAGAGGTATCCCTCAGGTGAGAGAGATCTGATGTTCTGAGACACAAAGATCCCACTCTGATTAAGAAGATATTACAGTTTCAGAAACCAAACATAGCTTTTAGGTTTCACTAATCACCAAGCTGTGGCCTCAGAAAGCAACCTACATAATTGTAATATAGAAACCCTCAGCAATATAGTAAGATTTGGTGCTTCCACACAGATCATGAAATGAAAGTCGCACATAGTAAGTGCACTCTTTCATCAAGAAAATTACATCAACGCACAAATATCAGTCTTAATTATAATATTGCAACTCATTTTTTTCTTAGGTAAATTAAAGCAGGTTGCCAAGGTGGATGCTTCACATGGGCCTTTGTCACGTGGGTCATAGATTATACTAGGCAACGTGGCTTATAATGGACATCTATCTTCATTCTGCATCTCTAGGTGACATTCTCAATGAGATGAGGTTGAAATTCAAATACTTAGTTAGGTATTATTACTATTTTGTCAAGGGCATACACTGTTGTCTGGTACTGCTTGTTGTAAGGTAAATATATGACTGATTTTTCCCCAATGCATCAAAGTAGAAAAGTTCTTTACTTTTCCTGATCACTGTTAGACCTGGCACCATTGGCATGGGTCTCCATTCCATATTTTCACTGTTGCCTCCTATGTTTTTGCTATAATTTGCTGGTCTAGATACTTTGGGCACTTTGCCAGGGCTGCTCAGTGACAAAGTGCAAGTGCTCCCTGTTGTAAATTGCTGTAATGGATTAGTGACTCCATGATCGGCTTATTTGAATTACTTGTCAGACCTTAGTACAGTGCAACATGAGTGCCCAGGGCCTGTATATCAAATGCTGCTGGTGGGATTGCTGCAAACACAACAATGATGGACAGAATGTGGATCAATGTCACACATTCACCCCAGTCCAAAGATCTGGGCCCAAATCCATCGTTTTTCCACTCCACACCACCCTGGGTTAGACAATGGCGATATGCAAATCAGCGCTGACCCTGTGCCCCATGGGAACAGTCCAGTCCGAACTACAAAAGCCATGTCCTTCCCAGAACGGAAACAAGCATCCGAGGACCGGCCCGGTTTCGAGGTAACACCTCTCTTCAGCCCGGCTAGCTGGTGGGATTGCAGCACTGATTGTGCCACCCACAGAAGCAGCTTGTAAAACATGGCTTAGGCCTGCCATTTCAAAGGCTGTGTGCAGTCTCGGACTGCCATGTCGACTTGGCAAGTGCACCCACTTGCCAGTCCCTAAAACCTTCCCTTTTCTACATGTTATTCACCACTAAGGTAGGCCCAAGGGACACCTATCGACAGGGTGCATTGTATGTTAAAGGTAGGGCATGCCCTGGTGTGTGTGGCATGACCTCATAGTGAATTACAGTCAATTTCGTTTTTCACTATTGCAAGGCTACCTTTTCCCATAAGCCAGACTGGGCAGTTTGATTATAACATCTTATAATCCCAACTGACCCAGGGAACAAGGTAGCAAAAAGAGTTTAGTATGCCTGAATTCAGAATGTTAAAATACATCTTTTAGTGTTGGTGATTTTTACATTCTGTGTTTGAAAGTACCACTTTTAGAAAGTAGGTATTTTCTTGCCTAACCGTCCAGTAGGTTTGTGAATTACAAGTCTGGTTTGAGAGTGACAGGGGGCTGGAGAGGGCTTTGGCTCCAGCAGTCTGATGAGTCAGGGCTGTGCTGAATAGGACCTGGGTTGAATAGGGAGTAAGGGGAGGAGATTTCTTTTCAGCTACCTGGGCCAGGTCTGCTTTCAATAATGCTGTCTCCACCTCCTGCCAGGAAGCTGCACGAGGGAAGACAGAACTGGTTTTGACTAGGTACAGACACTCTCTGCCTTCAGAGAACAAATGAATTAGTAGTATAAATATTGGGACCCAGACCCCAGAACTTTAGATCACTTCTGGGAATCAAGACAAACCTTTGCCAGGGAGAGAAACCAAGGAAGCTGAAGGAGGAGACTGCCCATCTGCTTGCTACTGTTTGGGGTTGGTCTGCAGTGGTTTTTTACTGCCAAGGAAAGGAGAAAAGGAACTTTGTGTATACTTTATCATCTTGAGGAAGATGTCCAAGGGCTTGAAGCTGAGCTTGCCTCCTGTTCTAAAGTCTCAGGGACACAAAGACTTCACCACCAGCTCCCCTGAATTTCTTTGCTGAGAATTCTACCTGCAGAGAGGTGAATGCTGTTGTTTTAGGACCTCTAGAGACTGCGTGTCGCTGGGAGTTGGAAGTCATGACGCAACGAGGAAGAAGTGTGTCGCCACCGCAGCTCTCGCATCGCCGAAGAAGGTGCTGCAGCTGTTTGCTGTTGCATCACCAAGGAAGCGTGTCGCATCGCCGGAGAAGTGTGCCACCGCCACAGAGGTTGCCGTCGCATCACCGAAGAAGGATGTTGCAGGGCGTGTCGCAGCTCAAGAAACCACAGATTTCGCCGGACGACCATTGGGCATGCACGCATCATATCCAAGGTATCACCTTGCATCAAAGACGTCATCTTGTCGCATCGCACCGGACTGTCGCATCGCATTGAGGCGCCATCTTGTCGCATCGTAACCGGGACACAGTAAGAAACAGATGCCTCCCCTCCTCTCCGGTAAGGAACAGACACATCGCCTCCCCTGGAGCAAGGAACTGACGCATCGCTTTCCCTGCGCCCCTTTTTGTTTATATTGCGTTACGCATCATAGGTACTTTGAGAGTAAAGTGACGCATTTACTATCTACATTGAACTTAAGCTATTTCTACAATTTGAAAGTCATATTTTTAAATATGGTATTGTGGATTTTTGTCATTTGGCCTTGTGTTAAATCTATATAAAGATGACTTATTTTGCTTTACACACTGCCTCTAAGATAAGCCTGTCTGCTTGTGCCAAGCGATCAAGGGGGTGAGCAGGGGTTATTTTAGGAGTGTATCCCCCTTTACATGCCTGGAAGCAAGGGTCCCTATTTGGACAAAGGTGCAAACCATTGACAACAGGAGACCCCTTTCTCTAACAATCACAAAATGCATTTGCAAAGAAATACTAGGAACACCTCTGACAGCCATTGTTTCTTTCACCTATGTGTGCATCACATAGGTTACTTGACAGCTAGCCATGTGATACTTTTAAATTTCATTCTCAATATCATACATCTGGTGCAATCAATCAGAACCAAGACTGAAATCAATCAGTACTAGTTTCAGGAGGTTCCACACATATCTCAATGCCTGGAAACAAACTAGTAATGTCATCATAAATGAATGTGTCATACTGCAAATAAGTGCTTTTTCAATGTTCACAGGAGTCAAGGGATCCGAGTAGGTAAGATTTACTCAGAGCATAGTACAGGAAGAAACAACTGTCCCCATTCAAAGGTACACAAGTCACCACTACATTCCACGTTCCCTCCAACCTTCAGTGTTCCACCCATGAGCCACCTGCCAGACGCAACACATCTTCCCATATACAACAACACGAAAACAATTGTTTATACAATATTATGTGGAAACTGAAAACAATGTTCCTATACAATTTTATTTGAAAAACAACCAACAATCTTATCCTCTTAAACAATTAAAACAAATAAGCATTTTCCTGTATAATAAAACATTCACATTAAATAGTCACGCAACCACACAGCTGTTTTCCCTTCCCTCAGTATTCTTGTGCACACCTGGTTCCTGTCATCAGAACCACACCTGAGTTGCTTCTCCCTTACATCAGAATTTTCCATGTTGTGTGTGACCACTAGTCCTCTTTGTATGGGCAACGTCTCTTTATACCACCAATTACCATCCTCTAGCCTGACCACACACTCCTTCACACACAAACCTTTCCTGGTATCTGAAAATTCTAAATTCCCTTTGGTAATTATACTTGGAAGTCTGACCCAGAGCCAATCACCTTTCTTGACTTCCATTCACCACACACTTTTCTCAGATACTTGGGGCCCTATGTAGGTAAATGGCATTTACGATTCGTAAATACCGAATGTTACCGATTCGGTATTTACAAATCGGTAAATGCTATGTAGGTATTTTTACCGTTTTTGTTACCGAATCTGTAACTTTCGGTAATTACCGAATCGGTATTTAACGATTCGGTAATTGCCATTGATTCCTATAGTCCTTGAGGCCCATAGGAACCAATGTCAATTACCGAATCGGTAAAATTACCGAATTTACAAGGGGGACAGGGTGTCACTTTGACACCCTGTTGCATCCCTGATTCTGGCTTGGGTGCCATGTGTCACACATACATGCCCAAAGGGCATGTATGTGCCCTTTGGGCATGTATGTGTGACACATGGCACAGGTGTACATGCACAGATGTGCATGTACTCAGGAATTTGTTATTTACCATGACATAGTATGTCATGGTAAATAACAAATTCTTAGGGGCCTGTGGCACTGTTTCCAGTGCCACCTACATATAGACTTCCCGATTCGGTAAATTTAAAGAATCGGTATTTTACAGAATCGGTAAATTTGCCGAATTGGTGAATTTACTGATTCTGTAAAATGTAGGCCCCCTACATCTCAATCACCAAATACCGGTCGGTAACGGCCGAAATCGGACGTTACCGACCAGTATTTGGTGACCTACATCTGGCACATACTTCCTTTGCGCATCCACTCATTTTCACTGACACTTCCGAAGTATTCATCTAGGGATGCACCAATTTATTTGCTGCCTCCCTTCCTTTGAGTAAAGCAAAAGGTGACATTCCGGTGATTGCACTGGGAATTGTACTTTGTGCCCACACTAGATCTTCCAATTCTTTTTTCCACTGTAACCCATTCCCTAATGACAGCTGTGCATTATCCTTAATTACACAATTGACCTTTTTACCAAGTCATTACTCCTGGTATGGTACAGGGAGGTAGTCACATGACTTACCTCCAGTTATTCATGAACTTACCAAATTCTTCTGATGTGAACTGCATGCCATTGTCAGTAACTAACTCCGAAAGGCCACCTTATGCATGAATAAATAACATAAACATGTTATCACTTCCCCAGTTTGACTGACCTGACAAACTTCACCTCTGTCTAACAAGAGTACTAGTCTACTAACACAATGCCTTGTTTGTAGTTCTCTTGCAGCATATAAAAAGGTCCAATGATGTTCAGGCCCCGTTTGACTCATGGTTTCTCTGGCACTGGCACCACTTCGACAGGACTTGGCACTGTCTCCTGTGAGTTATCGCTCACAGCGCATGCTAAACATTCTCCTACCCAATGTGCAATCCAGGTCACCTAAACATGTCCTTGAGTCTCCTCCTCATAACTCTCATACGTACATGGCCCTTATGAGCCAACTTTAATACCCTCCCTTGCACACCTTGAGGCACCACTAGTAAGTTGGACTTTCTCAAGAAACCCTCTGACTTCCTTAACACCTCAAAAAAGTCCTTGTACATTTTCAGAGCATCATCAACTTTTTCCCTCGGCCATCGTTGATACATTCATGAAATTAACTCTTATAGCACTTTATCCTGCTTTCCTTCTTCTTTTAATTCTTCTTCCTTTATACATTCCTTTTTATCAATAATAGTACATGCCACAACACAAAAATCATCATTTTGGTCCTCTTCCACGCCTACCACCATGGGCAAATGTGACAAACAGTCAGAAAAAATATTTTTTACTCCTGGTATGTACTTCAACTTAAATTGAAATTCCTGTAGCATTTAATGCCACTTGGCAATCCTTGGAGTCACCTTACAGGTTCATCGAGTGGGGAATAAACTGCACAAAGGTTTGCTGTCCATAAGTAACATGAACTACAAACCCCAAATATACTTTCTAAAATAACTCACACCCTACCAACACACTAGGACTTCACGCTTGATGACAGAGTATGTTGCTTTAGCTCCTCCTAACTCATGTGACATAAATACTACTACTTCAGCCTTGCTATTTCTTGACTGCATCAATACAGCACCCAACCTGTATTGACTTGCATCCGTCACCATTATCCTTGGATTGTATGTATCAAATGGTTTAACACCTTTGGCGCTCATGACGAGCTCAGCTCGTCATGAGGCACAGTGGAGCTGTGTTCATGACGAGCTGAGCTCGTCATAACAGCAGTGGAACGCCCACGCGGGGACAATTCCCCTGCTGTGCTGGGCATTCCATTAAGTGGGCGGAGTCATGACAAGCTCAGCTCGTCATGAGCACAGCTCCACTGTGCAGCCTGATGAGCTCGGCTCATCACAAGCACCACAGCGCCCCGCGCGGCCCTCTTCCCCCTGCACCGCGCGGGAATTAGCCCCGTGAGGAAGGGGTTACGTTGAATGCCATCTGCCACTTCATCTTTTATGGTATATAAGCAAAGGGGTCCCAGTGTATGGAAGGACTTGCATAAACAGTGAAAACAAAGTCATAGAGCATTTGCAGCAATTTATCAAGACAAAAAATCGCTATAGATTAGCACACAATGTTTTTAATCACATTGGTGAAAGTTCAAGAGTACAAATGTCTTCCTTATGAGGAAACAGTATCATGGGAAATTTACAAAGGTGGTGCCCGAAGTGGGATGAGTGGTGAAAGGTAGTTAGTGAAGGGTAGGGTGGTTGAAAGATAGTGACAGTAAATCACAAACAGTTTTGGTATACAGATGATTATAGACCACATAGCCAGCGTCTAAACAATAGAAATGTAATGCCATATAACACACAATATCACAGTTATTCAATCACCGTTGAAGAGTTATTAGGCAGGTATTGAAGAGTCTACGTTTTGACCCCTTGATCATAGGTGTCCTTAACCTTACTGCTGGGGTCTTCATCAGGACTGGTGTGAGGTGTGAGGGGAAGTGGGCACCTATGGGAGAGAGGGGTGTGTGTATTAAAACCTGACTATTACAATGAAAAGTTAAAATAAAGCGAATCCCAGTAATCTGGGCCAATTGTTACATGTTACCATGACGGCAGCGACGGGAGGGGGCGTATCTCTCACAGCACAACTGTTGGGATGACATGAGGCTCCAGGGCTCATCAAAATTGCATGGCAGAGAAAGGGAGACGTCACCTAAACAATAAAGGTGACCATTAGCCGGTTGCCTGGCACACAGTTATAAATTCAGGAGAGGTTGGCGGCCATGCTGCACTTACTGAGTGTACGCCAAAAGCAAGGCACAGAGGCAGTCGCGGGAAGGTTCCCTTCTTAATTAGGGAAGGTGGGTAATGAATCCACACGGGTGTAATTGTAGGAACCGGAATTAGTCCGGAAAAAGATGAGCAGATTGGATCTGAGGAGGAGTAAACAATACAGCTACCGATTAACCCCTAGGTACACAAGCAATGGAAAAGCCTGAATTTGCGTAGTTGCAACTCATCACATCTAAAGGGTTAAGCTCAAAGAGAACCGACAATACATCGTTCATCTTGAGACAGGTACTTTAATTAGAGGAACTAGGAAATTAAACAGGGATGATTGCGTCGCGGCTAGAGGAAACAATGCAAACCCTAAGCGGCAAAAGCGTACATTAAAGGTGAGTCGCATTCAGTGCCTAACTTGCGTAAAGCTGATTTGTAAGAACGTGGATTAGGGCTCATCGTTCGTGTCAATAGATAACAACTAACCAGTGATATGACAACGCTCTATTGACTATAGGCTAGGGCCTAAACAAATGTAATCGTCCGTTGTGTGGCGGCGGGGGTTAAGCACGGTAATTTCTGTCCGGGCTCGTGACTATTAGAGAACGCTCTATTGACTGTAGGCTAGCGCTTAAACAAAAGTAATCGTCCTTCGTTAGGTGGCGGGGATTTAAGCACAATAATTATTTTCCGGGCTTATGACTATGGACTCGGTAGTAAATAAATGTGATTGTTACTCCTATGGGGGCGAGGTTGGTTAAACACAATAATATATTAAAATAATTTAGTTCTCCTCCCTGCTGACAACCGCTGAAGAAAAACCTCAAGCGAGGTGTCAGGGCGCCATCGTGTGACTATAGTGAGAAAAAGGAAAGAGCAGCGCACAGGCTTACCTGCTGGTTTGTAAAAACGGTAACCGTCAGTGCAACCGTTCTACTGAGCCTCCCTGAGAAGAAATAGGGCAAAGTCACCACTTCTAGCGTGCACGCTTGGATTTTGCGTGACGGAAGCATGATAGAGAGTAATGACAGACTAGATCTTGCAAGGTGGTTGCTAAGGACGCCCATAGCTGTGTGACAGCTCGACATGGTAGGGAGAGCGGGATTGAAAACGTCAGCGCGATGTAAATGACGTCGGGTGTAATGAGGGTTGTGAAAACTCATATTAATACAACATATTGCCATCACGTTACATTAACAAACCGGTAGTCTGAGCGTGTGAATGGGGACAAATCGCAGTTTTGTCTAAAACACTTAGAAGCACAGTAATATTTGTAAGCATAAAGTTGGAGGACACAATTTGAATTAACAATAACAGAAACGTGAAAGATGTAAGTTGACATGGCATAATTCATATTTGACTTCAAGGGAGAAAAACAAGAATTTCCAAAATATTGCAACAATGTATTGTCATCCAAATATAACAGGATTTTCATGAGGAGACACTTATAGTTTGGCAAATCAGAAGACATCATGCAGTTGTTACAGGGATAAACATCTGAATCAACAATGATGTGAGAGTAGTGACATCAATAAAAGGGCATGTCATTATAAACCCTCAGTTTTGAGAGTAGTGATATCAATAAAAGGTCATGTCATCATACACCCTCATTTTTTGGTGAAAGACAGCGATGCAGTTGGTGGCATGGTTAGGTGAAGTCCATAAGGGAAACTCTGGCTTCGTAGGCCCAAGCATGCCAATTGTGCATTGCTCGTGTCTTGTTCATTCAATCCATTCGTGATCGAGTTGAATTTTACCATCCATTTCAACTCCCTAACATTAAGGATTGAGCCTACATTCCCTCCTCTTCGGCCCAGTTCTGCTTTTTCTAGGACCAGCCAGACATGACCTTTTATTGATATCACTACTCTAATTAGTACCCAGGTCCCAGTGATTCCGGGTTTACCCCTTTTTTGTAATCAACTTAATCTTTTATAACACAAAATTCTTTCTCTACCTATTCAGTCCATTGGAATGTGAAATTTTTCTTTAACAGCGCCCTAATACTTTTGTCCTTCCTGCAAACTTTGAGAATCATTGTAACTGATCATTTTTCAGGGGTGCCGGAAACCACTTACTTGCCTTTTCCACGCTTTCTTTTGGTTCCTCTCATTTTGTCAATAACCTGTGACCTAGGTAATCCACACTGGTCATACCAAATTGGCACTTACTCTCTTTCAACGTGAACCCTTTATCCTTCAATACAGTTACAACTAATGCCAAAGACATGTCATGTTCCACCTGATCTGTCCCAAACAATAATGTATCATCCTGGAAGCATTTCCCCTTGTCAATACCCTTGAACATGACTTTGATCACACATTTAAACATGGATGTGGCCAAAGCTAACCCGAAGGCCATGCACATGAACATAAATGCGCCATTGGGTGTGAAAATGGACGTCAAACGGCATGAGTCCCTGTACAGCACAACCAAATGGTATGCAGAGGACATATCGAGCATAGTGAAAACTTTGGCTGCTTTAAGCATGGTCAGCATTTGATAATATTGGCTAGAGGATGTCTATTGGCCCATATCCTTTCATTAAGGTCTCTCAAGTCGATATACATCTTCAAGGTACCATTAGGCTTCCTGGCCAAAATCATTGGAGAAAGCTACTGTGAGCTCTCCATGGGTTCCATTATGTTCTGTTTACATAACTTGTCCAGTTCTTCTCAAACTCCTCACTTATGGCAATTGGGACATGTCTAGCCTTGTGAACTACGAGTTCCACTCCTGATTATAATTGAATCTGATGAGTCAAGCCTTTGATTTTGCACAATCCAGCAGCAAATACTTTTGGAAAGGCTTCCATCCAGGCAAATGTTTTCAGATATCAGTCCCACCAAATCCTTACGTAATATAACTTGCCCATGGCTGTTGGGATCTAGCATGATACCCAGATTGCTCTGATCCATCCAACACAGGAACTTGTAACCTCCTGCTTCTACATACTGTTATGTGGGAATCTAGGACCCTAGTGTAATTTTCCCGATTCATGCCCATATATAGGTATAATTCACCCAATCCTTATATAGGCATAGGAATCATTGCCTTATTTAGTCTTAGCCTGTGCAGCCCAAATACGGCATGGCTACTTCCACTAAACTCCGAGAAACCACAACAATTTCTTGGAAAAACCAGCCTTCAGCAGTCAGGGACTTCCCCCTGCTTGAATACTAATTTATCCTAGAACTCCTGGAGTTCTCAAGGATTTGGGGCACTAGTGACGATATTATGTCCAATCTTACATCAAACTCAGCACCTTCAAAGTATAAATATGCCTACATTTGCCCAGTCAAACACACAGTGGTTTAGAAGCAGATCGACTAACTACGTGCCTGACACCCTGCTGCTGCAAGTGCCGAAGGAAGCCGACCCTCCAACTGACGCACTGAGAAGACGCTGTCTTTTCTCTTGCCGAGAAATCCAGCTTTGGTGTTTCCAGGCTACCCTTGCGGGTTGCTGGGAGATCGTGTCCTGAGAGAGAGATACAAGACCTCTATCATTCTAAAACCAAGGTACGGAGCTGATTAGACCATTAGAAAATTCTTGGAACAGATTCTTGGCAGTCTTTGCTTCAATCTACACTAAAACACATGGTGTTCCGTCCATGGCGGTAATACCAGATGTTCTAAGACAGATTCAAAATTAATACGGTCCAGAACCGGCTTTAAATCTAGGTATGAAATTACTGAAAGATTTTAAACACGCCAGGAATTAAAAGAAACAGACATTACTGAGCAACCTTATGAGCTTGCCAGAATTATTGAAAAATCCTATGAAGGACTAGGTAGAGATAGTTTGGGTGGGAAACCACTAAAACCACAACTAACAGAGAATCCTGAAAAAACTTTTATAAAAAATATTCTCACTACTCCTAAAAAAAGTGGGAAAACAGTAAACAGACACTTCCTAGAGAGAAGCGTTCTCAGTCCAGAGGAAGGTCTCCCCAAAAGAGAGTTAGGTCTCCTGAACTGGGGGGGAATGTCTCCCCAACGAGAGCTCTCTGAAAAAAGGTATAACCTTAGAAATAGGGATACTTTAAGAAAACCTGATTGATATCAAGATAATGACACACGTTCCTCTCGATCTTTTCAGACTTCCTCGCAGAAATTGGAAAGAAGAGGACAGTCAGAACACAAAGAAGAACGCATCAAGTCCAAAGACAAAGAACCCGTTCACCAAAGTAAAAAAGCTCAATTTTCCAAAAAGAAGGTAGCAAGCATAAAAATCAGACATGCCGAGGATTCTGAGGAAACAACTCAGAAACGGGGAATTGGCTCAGACAATGCTAGACAGCGCAGCAGAAGTAACCATAGTTCGCAAGATCCTGAAGGATCATCTGGAGACAGTGGACTTGAATGAATGCATTCAAGTTGAAACTGCCGACGCCAGGGTTAGTGTACCCCACAAGTTATATGAAGTGACACTCCGGATGGAGGGGGACATAACTAGAAAAATAAAAACTCTCTTTTGGGACAAGCTTTCCAAGGGTTATGACACACTTCTAGCTGAACGAGACTGGCCACCTACAGTTGTTAGGGAGTGCCCACACGGCGAAGAGATAATTATGCCAGCCTTCTCAAATCACATTCCAATTCATAAAAAATATACATATGCAAGGAAATGGGCATTAGCTCAGGCTCCAGCATTATATAAAAACCACGTAGGATGGGATGAGGACTCTCCTCACCACAAAATCCAGTTAAAAAATGAACCTACCGCACAAAGGCAGTATCCAGTCGAGCAAGAAGCTAAAAAACAAGTCAGGGAGATCTTAGATCAACTTGAATATCAAGGGGTGATTGAAACATGCACCTCATCTATGAACAATCCTTTGTTTCCTGTCTCCAAGCCTGTCCAGGTGTGCTCCACGGAATCCGGTTGTTGTATATAATGGTCCACCTCCCAACGTCACAAACACTCTAGCATAAGAGCACAGAGTATTTGAGCCATTACGCGAGGGAAAAAAAGGGAAGGAAAGGGAAGGGACAGCGGGGAAGGGACATACCTGTAACGACAAAACATATACGCTTAGAAGACAGGCAATAAACATCAGGCTACTCTCATATGATCTCACTAATCTCTCGTGTATACCTGTTGGTATAGGGAACAAGAACCTGAAGAGAATGTATCGTCAATCACACCTGCACGGGCTGTAGTGCGTAATGGGACATAAACAGAAGTTCATAAGCCATACATACTATTTTATGTAACCCACACACATATTAGCAAACCCCTTTGTTTCCTCCTCGTACCATAGGGGTTGTGATAGACACTGAGTATGAATTCTGAGTTCAGGTAGCAGGAGGCCTCCTGCTGTAAGGGAATAACCCCACAAACCTCTTTGAAAGTTTAAAGAATAATAACACCGTGTAAACCCAGAAACGGTGGTGTGTAGGGAGAAAGAACCACAACACTCCGCTCTGTATTCAATTGAGGTACATATCCAATGGCTTTCAATAAAGATAAAGCAAAGTATTTAAACAGCTTGTTCCTGGTAAACAATAGATAGCCCAAACGGTGTGGAGAACAAACAATGTCCGTGAGCGTGCGGACACGGCAGTGAGGAGAACAGAACCCCTTCACTCCGCTCTCTGCACGGTGTAGCCAGAGGAAAAGGAAACGCGACCCACACAGTAGCGTGTAGCTGTGACCGTCACTGCACTCCGCTGGATTAAATAAGGAACCCAAACAAAAGGCTGCTAGAAGTTCAGGAGCACTTCTAGAGCGTGGAATGGCAACGCGTAGCCTGGACTACCGCGCTCCACTCCTAGCAACAAGTTAAAGATCCGCTGACAGCGCGGCGACAATCCCGCGCCTGAAATAGCGCTACAGTTCTCCCCGAGCTCCCCGATCCAACCTTGAAATGGGGACCCGGTCTAATGGCTCCAAAAACGGGACTCTAAGCTGCGAAAGTCCTGCGGCGTGCAGGAGACTTCCCTTCCTCCGAAGCCTCGGAAGCAGAATAGAATTACACGCAACAGGAAGCGTGTCGGAAGTTCTCAAATAACTCCCACTCCCTGGGGAGTCTGGGAAATGTAGTTCTGAGACGGATCCAAGTTTCTCGCCGTGCAATTTACCGAAAATACAGCACAACTCACGGTAATGCAGGCGCACGTATGAATCCTGACAGTATGTCCTCCATCCTAGCGCCTTCTAGGTCCAGGCCGCATAGGGATTCTACAGTGATAGGAACAGATAGCTTCAGGGGCATGTATATTGTGTACAGGTTCCCAAGAATTGTCCTCAGACGAGTACCCCTTCCAGGAAACCAAATACCACAACACACCCCTCCTGAATTTGGAGTCTTTAATGCTTCGCACCACGTATTCAAACCCACCATCACACAGCACTGGAGGAGGAGCACGCCGTCTGGCAGCGAAAGCGGGTTTCAGCAAACTGCAGTGGAACACCGGATGTATCCGAAGGGTGCCTGGTAGTCTCAATTTGTAAGCCACGGGATTTATCTGTTTTAGAATGACATAAAGGCTAATGTATCTAGGGTGAAAGATACTGCGCAACTTGAATCTGATGTTCCTGGTGGACAGCCACACTTTGTCGCCTACCTCATATGCTGGGCCCTTTCTCCAATGCCGATCCTCAACTCTCTTGTACTCAATCTTGGCCTTTCGTAGATGTGTCCTGATTTTCCGGTGTATCGCCTGCAGTTTTCGCATCTGCCCCATGACTGTAGGTTGATTAGCCACCCCCTCTGGGATGCTGACAGGGAGTATTCGGGCATCAAATCCATAAGTGGTGCAAAAGGGAGACACACCCAATGAACTATGCCAGGCATTGTTGTAAGCCACTTCAGCCATCCATAACAAAGAGACCCATGAATCATGAGCCTCAGCAGCATAACACCATAGGTATTTCTTCAAGGTTTGATTAAGTCTCTCTGTTTGCCCATCCATCTGGGGGTGGAAGCTTGTGGAGAGTGAGGGTGTGATTTGAATGGCGTGACACCAGACTTTCCAGAACTTGGCAATAAATTGTGGGCCTCTATCAGATACTATGACTTTAGGAACCCCATGTAAGCGTATGACGTTACTCAGCAATAGTTGCTCCGTCTGTCCAGCAGTGGGAAGATTCACACAAGGAATGAAATGTCCCATTTTAGTGAGACTATCAATGACCACCAGGATGGCTGTTTTGCCCTGATCCGGGGGTAATCCTATGACACAATCCATGCTGATAGTCTGCCAAGGTCTTTTAGGAGTGGGTAGCGGCATCAGCAGTCCTTTCTTTTTTCCTGTCTCGTTCTTTGCTCTGGCGCATTCTTCACACTGACCTACCCATTTGGAGATGTCACCCTTGAAGGTGTCCCACCAAAAATGCCATAGTAACAACTGAACAGTTTTGCACACCCCTTGATGACCTGCCAACAGGGAGTCATGACACCATTCGAAAGCCTTCTTCTGTAAGGCGGGAGTGGGTAAGTATAGCTTACCGTCTTGGAAAGGCAGTCCTTGTTTTAGTGTACGACCACTTCCTCTGGTGGCCCACTTTACCCATGCGTCCTGATCCTTTGATCGGCGGACCATATCCAAGAAGGTGTTTGCTTGAACAACACAAACCACCTTTCCTGGATCCACAATCGCCTCCAAGGCCTTCTCACTACATGGTTTGTCGACATGAATCCGTCTGGATAGTGAATCCGCTTTCCGGTTGTACACCCCAGGTCTGTATGTGATTAAAAAGTAATATTGGGAGAAGAATAACATCCATCACATTTGTCTCTGAGTGAGGTTGCGTGCTGTTTTCATGTACTGCAGATTTCTATGATCCGAAAACACAGTGACTGGGAAAGCAGCCCCCCACAAATATTGCCCCCATTCTTAGAAGGCCCTCTTTATAGCTAACAGATCTTTTTCAGCTATCGTATAGTTCTTTTCTGCCGTGCTCAGTTTTTTTGATAAATAGGCAACCGGATGCCATTGCCCTGTGGTCTGGTCTCTTTGAGACAGGATAGCCCCTATTGCTTCATCAGAAGCATCGGCTTCCACTATGAAGGGATATTCAGGCTTAGGATAAGCCAGTATCGGAGCAGTGGTAAAGGCCTCCTTCAGCTTTTCAAAAGCTCCTGCAGCTCCACCAGTCCAATGAAAAGCAACCCCTTTCCTGAGTAATTTTGACAGCGGCACAGCTACCTGAGAGAACTGAAGAATGAACCTGCGATAATAGTTCACGAATCACAGGAAACTCTGGACGTCTTTCACACAGGAGGGAACAGGCCACTCTTGGACTGCCTGCACCGTTCTCTCAGACATTTGTAAACCAGTAGGGCTCAGTACCACCCCCAGAAATTCCACTTCAGGCACACTGAAGTCACATTTACTCAGTTTGCAGCAGAGATTATGTTCCCCTACCTTCTGTAGGACCTTGGAAACATGATGTTTATGTATCTCAGTTTCTTCTGAGTAAATGATAATATCGTCTATGTAGACGACAGCGCAGATGTCTACAAACTCCTTCAAGACATCGTTGAGGAAATACTGAAATGCCGCCGGGGCATTGCATAGCCCAAACGGCATAACAGTATACTCATATAACCCGTAACGAGTCTTGAAGGCAGTTTTCCACTCGTCCCCCTCTCGAACACGTACCAAATGGTATGCGCCTCTTAAGTCCAAACGGGTTTACACCTTGGCGTCCCTCACTTGATCTAGGAGAACTGAAATGAGGGGCAAGGGGTACCGGTTCCTCACAGTATTCTTATTTAGTACCCTGTAGTCCACACATGCTCTCAACTCCCCGTTTGCTTTTTTTATGAAAAACAAAGGCGAGGCGGTGGGGGATCTGGAAGGTCTAATAAATCCTATCTCAACATAGTGATCTAGATATTCCTTCAAATGTGCCGTCTCAGGAACCGATAAAGCATAAACTCGACATGATGGGAGGGTGGCCCCCTCCACTAGGTCTATTACATCTTTGTAACACTTGTATTCAGGAGGTAAGATAACCTTTTTCTCGGCTGCCGTAGCCACTACTGCTGGCAAGAACATAGCAGCTGCCTGATAGGGAGTGGGAGTGTTTAGATGCTCTCTGCATTCATCAGACAAGAACTGGATTCTTTTGGCTTTCCAATCAATCAAAGGGTTATGGTGGCTCAACCAAGGCATCCCCAGTATAACCTCATATTGGGGTGCCTCTATAATGTTCAGTGTTATCTCTTCTCTATGTAGTCCCTCAGGGACTTCAACTGTCAAAACTACCATGTCTGTCTGTTCGTTAATTAAACCGGATTTCAACGGTTTCCCGTCTATAGCCAGAACTTCCTCGGGAATATCTCTGGGCACTCTGTCTAAGGATAAGGTGGACACTAAACCACTGTCAATGAAATTCCCTGTGGCCCCGGAATCTATAATGACTCTGACCTGATGTACCCTTAGCCACCTCTCCAGTCTCATGATAAGGAATATATGTGTCTCGGTGTCTTGTAGGGTTAGAATAGTTAAAGAAGGGATTTTTAAAGGCTGCGTTTCCATTTCTTTCTCTTGAGGATTCCGGCACATAGCCTTGGGTGATCCCATAACCGAGACTGCTAGCTTTTTGCTTCTATTCCATACCCCAGATGTCTTAGGTTTGGTGGGACACTCTTTAACATAATGACCCTTCTTTCCACAGTAAAGACATAACCCCAAGGCTTTACGGTTCTCCTTTTCTTCTCTGGATAAGGGTGCCCTTACTGCTCCTATCTCCATGGGTTCAGAGCCCTGTTCGGAAGAAGGTAGGGCTCTCCGAGAGCTGGCTTCAGACCCAAAGGAAACCCTGTCCCACCTTCTTCTATCACCGCCTCTATCACTGAGTCTGCCATCCAAACGCAAGGTTAAATTGACCATGTCCGTGCAAGTGGTTGGTTGAGGATCGATTTGGGCAATGATGTCTTTTAGCCCGTCTCTCAACCCTTGATAAAAAAGGGACATTCTTTTTTCTTTGGGCCAAGATGTTTCCGCCACTAACCTATTGAAATTAATCAGATATGATACTAAATCACGTCTACCCTGTCTGAGGGTAAGCAGTTCTCTATCTGCGCTGAAAGTGGTTGCACGTCAGTCAAACACCCTTTCAAACTCAGTGCGGAATGCCGCCAAATCAGATAAGATGGCGTCATTATTTCGCACCAAAGGCACCGCCCAATTAGCGGCGTCACCTATTAGGTATGAAATCGCAAAAGTCAACCTTGAATGATTATTTGGAAAAGAGGCCGGTTTACAAAAAAAATGAAGCATGATTTGGGTGAGAAAGACTTGAGTTTTAGCCGGATCACCAGAGTAGCGCTCAGGGCAAGCCAAGGGAATAGGTGGTGGTACCGTAACCTGTACCTGAGGGGGGATGCATCAAAGGGTTTTCTATTTAGTCTGTCTACCTTTTCTCTTAGGGAAGCTGTTTCTGCCTTGGATGAAGCTAATTCCTGCTGGACCAAGACCAAGGCCTGGAGTACATCCTCCATGGTAGCCATTATAGTCACAACCGGACTGGGTAGAGCTATATTCATGGGTGTGTAATTCTGTTCAGGTGTGCTCCACGGAATCCGGTTGTTGTATATAATGGTCCACCTCCCAACGTCACAAACACTCTAGCATAGGAACACAGAGTATTTGAGCCATTAGGCGAGGGGAAAAAAGGGAAGGAAAGGGAAGGGACAGCGGGGAAGGGATATACCTGTAACGACAAAACATACGCTTAGAAGACAGGCAGTAAACATCAGGCTACTCTCATATGATCTCACTAATCTCTCGTGTATACCTGTTGGTTTAGGGAACAAGAACCTGAACAGAATGTATCGTCAATCACACCTGCTCGGGCTGTAGTGCCTAATGGGACATAAACAGAAGTTCATAAGCCATACATACTGTCTTATGTAACCAACGCACATATTAGCAAACCCCTTTGTTTCCTCCTCGTACCATAGGGGTTGTGATAGACACTGAGTATGAATTCTGAGTTCAGGTAGCAGGAGGCCTCCTGCTGTAAGGGAATAACCCCACGAACCTCTTTGAAAGTTTAAAGAATAATAACACCTTATAATCCCAAAAACGGTGGTGTGTAGGGAGCAAGAACCACAACACTCTGCTCTGTATTCAATTGAGGTACATATCCAATGGCTTTCAATAAAGATAAAGCAAAGTATTTGAACAGCTTGCTCCTGGTAAACAATAGATAGCCCAAAGGGTGTGGAGAACAAAAAATGTCCGTGAGGGTGCGGACACGGCAGTGAGGAGAACAGAACCCCTTCACTCCACTCTCTGCACGGTGTAGCCAAAGGAAAAGGAAACGTGGCCCACACGGTAGCGCGTAGCTGTGACCGCCACTGCACACCGCTGGATTAAATAAGAAACCCAAACAAAAGGCTGCTAGAAGTTTAGGAGCACTTCTAGAGCGTGGAACGGCAACGCGTAGCCAGGACTACCGTGCTCCGCTCCTAGCAACAAGTTAAAGATCCGCTGACAGCGCAGCGACAATCACGCGCCTGAAATAGCGCTACAGTTCTCCCCCGAGCTCCCCGATCCTACCTTGAATTGGGGACCCGTTCGAATGGCTCCAAAAACGGGACTCAAAGCTGCGAAAGTCCTGCGGCGTGCAGGAGACTTCCCTTCCTCCGAAGCCTCGAAAGCAGAATGGAATTACACGCAACAGGAAGCGTGTCGAAAGTTCTCAAATAACTCCCAATCCCTGGGGAGTCTGGGAAATGTAGTTCTGAGATGGATCCAAGTTTCTCGCCGTGCAATTTACCGAAAATACAGCACAACTTACGGTAATGCAGGCGCACGTATGAATCCTGACAAAGCCAGACAATTCATATCGTCTAGTTTTGGATTACTGACACCTAAACTCATGTTGCAAAACTTTTGCAGTAAAAATTCACATAGTGCAGCATTGATGAATAACATTGTGCGCAAAAAATGTAAAACCACATCAGACATTTCTAATGTGTTTTTCTGTCAAAACATTGCACAGGAAAGTAAGCACTTGACCGCTTTCTCAATCTTGGGGACACATCGACAACTTTGCTGTCTCCCCCCGGGATTCAAGAATAGTCCAGGGTTATTTTCAGCCAGAGCAACAGAAATACTACAAATGTACGATGATGAGGCATTATCTTGAAAAATGTGAACACCATAATACTTGGGTTTGCTTCTGAAGGGTATAAATTCAATTTTAAGAAATCACAAATTGCCCACCTCAACGTCCTATTCTTAGGATACGAATTGTCAAGTGAAGGCAAAAGCCTGACAGCAAACTTTCTTGAGAAATGTGCGCTGCTCCAACCTCCAAAGACGCTGAAAAGCTTACAGTCAATTCTAGGTTTCCTGAATTTTGGAAGAACTTATGTTCTGAATTACGCAGAAAGGGTTAAACCTCTCTATGAACTAATCAAACTTGATTTCAAACTAACAAATTGGACTCAGAAACATACAGAAATTTTGCGTTCAGTACAAACAGACATGTTAGCAAAAACACAATTACATACACGCAACAATGCGCGCAATCTCGGGGTCCATGTCATCCCAGGGAAATGTAGATTCACATACCTGACCTTTAATGAAGGTGCAAAGGTACCAATTGCATACAAATCACACCTGTACACACAAGCTGAAATGAAATTCACTTCAACAAAAAAAATTCTGACAGCGGTTCAAACTGCAGTAGCAAAAGAGAGAGCTCTCGCACAGGGTAAACGCATAATGATCGTTACACCTGTACCTGCCTTAGAGGCAGTGACAAAAGCGAGCATTCTAAATGCTAAACCTTTACATCCGAGATGGATACAATGGGTTAACTCTCTTGCTGCAACAGACGTTGAATACGTTTTTGACCCCTACTTGAAGACACAAGAATTCCTACAATACGAATACGAATGTCCTCTGCCGACCGAAATTCTGCCTCTAGAACATTACGGCTGTATAATATATACAGACGGATCAGCACAGCCCGCAATTGGGGGTAAACAAGCTTATAGTGCTGCGTGCGCGATCGTTAAAGGTCGTTGGCACGAAGGGAAATTCAGACCTATGGTCACTAAAACTCAATCACTCGGAGACTGTACAGCTCAGCAAGCTGAACTACAGGCTTTCAAGATGGCGCTTGAAAATAAGGATCGCGAATCCCCGACACTAATAGTGTGCAATTCGTATTACTGCGTCCAGTCTTACAATGAGTATCTACAGAACTGGGTTCAAAACGGTTTCAAAGATGCAAAAGGTGGCACAATTAAGCATAAAACGCTTTGGGAACAAGTAGTTATTTTACTGAAAGAACTACAAAAGACTCATGTGATTCATACACCGAGTCATCAGCGTGATGGCGTTCACGTTGCAGGGAATTCATTGGCTGATGAAGCTGCGAAGGCTGCTGTGCAAACGGCTTCCGTAGCTGCGATTACTCGGTCAAAAACAAAAATAGACAGCGACATAATGCAAGCTGTCACTGCTTCAGTTAAAAACAGTGGTAAGACACTCCCGAAAGGCTTTCCAATAAAGTACTCATATAAAACTGATGCAAATAATGTTCCTTTTGCTCAAATCCCTGGAGTGGGTAATAGGGCAATTCCAAACATGGAACATAGGTTAGGACTCATCTTAGCAGGACATGAAGGACTGGCATCTGCACACGCAGGAGTTTCCGCCACAGTATCATTATTAAAACATAGATATTGGTGGCCGCGCATGAGGAAACAAACTAGAAACTATGTTCTAGAATGTGAAATCTGCCAGAAAATGAAAGTGTCAACAGTGAAACGTCCTGCACAGACGCCCCTCCTGATTTCAGATAAACCGCTAGCGTGTGTTTATCTGGACCACTGTGGTCCCTAGAAAAGGGATGGTAACTATAAATATATCATGGTCGCAGTGGATTCCTGCACAAGATTTATTTGGATGTGACCCCAGCGTTCGGCTGACGCCAGAACTGTTATAAAGGATTTGCGAGTCTTTATCGGCACATACGCAATTGGCACGCTACATTTTGACCAGGGTCCTGCGTTTAGCTCTAGAGCTTACAAGGAGGCCATGGCTAGCTTGGGCGTTGCATTGCGGTATTCTAGTCCCTTCCATCCTGAGGGTAATGCGGTAGTGGAAAGAAAAAACCGTGGCATAAAGCAATCTAAAACAGCTAAGGTACTAGGTTCGGGTGATGGGTGGGTCAAACATCTAATAAGTGTCCAACGTAGTCTTAACAAGCTTCCAATAAATTCTCTTGGTGGAGTCACTCCATATGAACTAATGTTTGGTACTAGAATGATAATCGAAGACCTCGATTGTCAGACTTCAGTGGTGGAACAAAACCCCTTTGATGTCAAAGATCGTTTGACTGTTTTACAGGACCTAAATGAAAAAAAAAGAAGTCCGAGTAATACAATACAGAAGCAAACGCCCACTGAAGACAAACCACCTCTCCCAGCAAGGTCTGTCTGGATTCCAAAGATTGGGGATCTGGTCAGAGAGAAAATCGCAGTGAAGAAGGAATTTGGGCCTTCTTACAGAAAAGCAGTACCTGTCTTGGCAATCCAAGGAACAAGATCAGTAGTACTACAGCCCCTTGCTGGTAAAAGGGAGAACAGAGTTGTATCCATCGACCTGGTCAAACCACAATCATTTGGCCGATAATAAGTAGTAGGCCCAGTGGACTCCCGAGAAGTAGCAGACGACCGAATCTTGATACAATCCAAGAGGTTCAAACTGAAAGACTTATTACCTTTGATAAACATGCAGTAAGAAAAGAAGGACTATGCAACAAAGCCATGGAACTTGTCCCTCTGGAAACCCAAATAACAGTTTGTCAAGACACGCCTGTCTACAATGATGTGACATCTGACTATACAAACATGGCGAAACAAGAAACAGCTCCAGTGATTTCAAGTAATCCTGATGTGATCCCAACAATTGACAGAACTGCTTCTGGCTACTTTATCAACTTCAAGAACTTTTCTGAGGATCCCAGTGAACCTGAAGATGAGCCAGCAAAGAAAAACTTCAAGGAAAAAGTAACAGAACTCCTTCATCTACTAGAAAAAACATATCTGGTCTCACCATGGGTTGAATTTTGGATTGGATTAGGTATATTTTTCCTCCTGCTCTGGCTCAAACTAGTGTTAAGCTTGGGGAGGATGATTGATGGAAAATATAGTACTATGGACACAGCAAGTAAGAAAATCAACTTGGTCCTGAAACCTTACAAATCATCTCATCGTGAAAGAAGAGGCCTGTCAGCAGTGAACATTACAGTCGTTCCTATACTTGGGGGTATAGCATGGGACAGAACTGATTATGACTTCTATGGTCCGGTGGAATTATTGAAGATTTCACATCAGTTCAAGGTTTCTTTGAGTGACTTTGTCGCACCCAGTAAATTTTCTGATGATTGGGATTTAAAACTGTTAACAACATGATGAAAGATTTAGAAATGTCAGCTAAATTTACAGAACATGACTACTTAGAAGGGTCATCAGATTATGAACAAATGTATTCTTTTAATAATTATAGTCACCATTATTTGCATAAAGCTGCAAGCCCTAGAAATGTGTTTCACTACAATCAATGGGAACATTGTCCTACTCCGCCGAAAGGCAGCTATAAAACATTTCAAGAAAATATTTCGTACTTCTCAGGGTTTAATGTTACCAATCCAGAAACATTTTATTTTAAAAATATAAACAAGACAGGTATGAAAACAATGTTGACCAATACTAAACAAATTTATTCTGCAAACTTTTATGCTCAATTGTCTGCATTAGGTTTTAACTTTTGGAAAGACAACATTGAGACGAAAACAGTCTGGGGCACTAACGATTGGCAGGTACAAGGTATAGAAGCCTTATTCAGAGCCTGCATCATCCCAGAACAAATTATGTTTTTAAATGACACTGTTCAACAAACTGCCTGTGTTGGCCTAGCTAAGATAAAAGATTCAAATAAACCGTCTATACCTAAACCCACATCTGACAGTGATGATGCTACAGAAGAGGAGGTAGACGTACCACATATTTTAACACAGAACAGAACAAATCCTGATTGGAAAAAATAGTTAATCTGGCCGACAGACACAAATAACTGTCAAAATAGATTCCTGAACAAGACACAGGGTTTCAAAATGAATAGGCCAGATCCAAGATATTCCCAGAGACAACATCCGGGGATAGTAATCACTTACAGTGTAGGGAAGCTGTGCCTTGATTGGCTTCAGAAATCTACACTTCCAGAAATTAAACAACACTTATCTTTACTTAAAGAGAGCAATGACTTGCGAGATTTCTTAATGGGGCCTTGCAAACCACGGCAAAAACTTTTCATATACGCCGGAATATATGCGACATACAACGAAATATGGAAAATGACGCAAATAGAAACTGCAGAAAGAATACGAGAAATTGATCGTATTCATTTTGAAAAAAGCCTCTCTGTAGTGGACAATGGGTTAATGACTCTGTCCTCCCGAAATTATTCTTTGGACAGCATTGTGCCATCTGCCATTGACATCATAGAAAAAGACTTGTTAATGTTAAAACCTGGCCAGTCCCAATTACGTTCTATCAAGCTACTAGGCTGGTCATTGCAAAATCTGCGTTCAGGCTATGTGCCATGGCATCTCATCAATACCACGTCATTGTTTGCTGTATTTAACCTTACAGATAAACAAATCTCTTTGGCACAAAGAGGAGCAGACTATACGGTGCTGAGCATTGAAAAACTCGAAAGATTACAATTAACAGTTTCTGAGAGACCTGTCATTGAATGGATAATTCATGGCACCATTATGATACCAGTGATGTTTTTCCTGTTTCAGTATTGTCTGGAGCATATACCATATAGGCATATAGGGCCTGTATGAAAGGTTGGTTAAAGAATACATTAAGTCAACCTGGGTTTTACCATACAGACACAGATGTTGGAATGGGGGACATGAAGTATTCCTTAGTGGTAAGAATTGTAAAAACTCACTGAGTGGTACACTTTTGTGCCAGGGGATTAATTTGCACGGAGCCTGCAACGGTTCTGCAAATAACGTCTCTTGCCACCTGCACGGTTCGCCCTCCATAGCGATAGTACCGAATTTCAGGCAGCTATCCAATGGCAGCTACGTTATGCTCAACAATCATAGCTGTTGTGGCATGTTGCC
Organism: Lissotriton helveticus; assembly: GCF_964261635.1. NCBI lineage: Eukaryota > Metazoa > Chordata > Amphibia > Caudata > Salamandridae > Lissotriton > Lissotriton helveticus. The sequence continues at coordinate 57,898,087 of NC_136062.1, forward strand.
AGGAAAAAGTTATCTCGTAACTGTGTCCACGGTCACTTGTTGTATGCATGTATTGTATCCAAAAAGCGAGACAGAAAGGGAAACAGCTTTATGGCCTTCACTGAATATCTCTTCTATACGAATTGATACTTTAAGCAGAATGAAAGCCATTCTTTTACAAAAAACTGTGTCACTGACCTCGTCTAGAGAAACGTATGATCTGCAAGTAGCAAGGTCTTCAGGAGAGATACATACATTATTATCAACAAAATGCCTAGTACATTTTGCAGAAATGTTAAGTCAAATCTTAAACTTGTCTGATACCAGCGGCATCGCACATGTATTTAAGACGATTTTTTCGGGGCTGTTAACACCATTTGAAGCAGTCCTCTGCATTTTTCCAATTTCGTGCACTCTGTGTTCGGCGGCCTACCTCTCATCTTGAGACTAGTAGCAGGAATTCTATTTTTATTCCTTCTGCTCCGATATGGCAAGTCCAGTCACCAGCAACACTCAGACTACCATGCAACAATGCCTCCTTGCAATAAGATATCGTGAAAGGATTTCACAGATTCTTGGCTTGGCTCGTTTAAGAGATCTGAACACAACGTGGTTTCTATCGTTCAGACCAATCTGGCAAGATTGCATCCTACCTGTTCTTCGCTGCCTGCTTTGCGGACAGGAATGCGTGTTGGACATTTGTCTTACACTTCCATCAGTACTGCCATCGGATGTTGACGCTTTGCTAGGTCCAGTAACGGCTCATGCATAGTGTTGCCCCCAACGGCTGCCAATTCTGATGACGGCATCATTGAGGTCTCACCGGCAAGTCTAACTGAGGGTGAGATATGAGAAACTACAGGCATACAGGTACCATCTACTACGGACATTGCTAATGCATCAGACCCTGACGGCGATGATCCACACTTGTGCACTTTTGATCTGCTAACTGAAGTGGTTCCACTTTCACTTACCACAGTAGACGGTTTCTTTGCGAGCCTAGACAATCTGATGTTTTCTCCTGAAACTCCTGAGAATAACTTTTGATTATTTCACACAGCGTTCCCTGAACTCTGGAATTCGGCCTTCATTTTTCAAAACAATCCACTAATTTGAACTTTTTCCAGAATAGAACTTGGCACAGAGTAATCTGCTTAAATTAGAACTATTCTTAGAGAATAGGATTTCGTGTTTGAGCTTCCTAAATGACAATATTTGGCTTCAACCTCGAAAACGAACACAGTTAAAAACTTATGCTATGGGACAGATTTCAGGTATCAATTGATGAATGTACTTTTGTTTATCTAATGAGAGAATATATGCTCATGATGTGGGCTTGATTTCAGATGACGCCTATAACTTTTGCTTACAGTATATACTCATTTCATGTGAACAAGCCTATTCAGATGCATTTTTTTATTTTGGGGTGGGATTGTGAACACTTTGCTTTAGATATGTTCAATGCTTAGGTGTTATTGAACGTAATAATCGTGGAGTGGGTGTTATGTGGGAATCTAGGACCCTAGTGTAATTTTCCCGATTCATACCAATATATAGGTATAATTCACCCAATCCTTATAGGCATAGGAATCATTGCCTTATTTAGTCTTAGCCTGTGCAGCCCAAATACGGCATGGCTACTTCCACTAAACTCCGAGAATCCACAACGATTTCTTGGGAAAACCAGCCTTCAGCAATCAGGGACTTCCCCCTGCTTGAATACTAATTTATCCAAGAACTCCTGGAGTTTTCAAGGAATTGAGGCACTAGTGACGATATTATGTCCAATCTTACGTCAAACTCGGCACCTTCAAAGTATAAATATGCCTACATTTGCCCAGTCAAACACACGGTGGTTTAGGAGCAGATCGACTAACTACTTGCCCGACACCTTGCTGCTGCAAGTGCCGAAGGAAGCTGACTCTCCAACTGACGCACTGAGAAGACCCTGTCTTTTCTCTTGTCGAGAAATCCAGCTCCGGTGTTTCCAGGATACCCTTGCGGGTTACTGGGAGATCGAGTCCTGAGAGAGAGATACAAGACCACTATCATTCTAAAACGAAGGTATGGAGCTGATTAGACCCTTAGAGAATCTTGGAACAGAGTCTTGGCAGAAAATTACTAGACTTAAGCTACACCACACTTACTCCTCCCTCGTACTAGACTTAGGTTAGGTACACCGGGGTAGGCGTATTTTAGAAGCACCAGTTGAGTACTTTTAGCCACTATTTTATCACTGTATGTATTTTATGCATTTTATGTATTCTATGTTTATGGCTTTGAAACCATATCATGCTTTTACAGTACTATTTTATAATACTATTTGTATTATATGCATTGTACTTCTTAACTAGCATTTCAATTGTAGCAGTGCATTTCTTATGCTTAAGAAATAAGACTGTTCAATAAATGCTTTTATTGAAAACGCCCGTCTCTCTATTTCTAAGCAACTCTGGTGAAACAAAGCATGCACATCTGACTGTGTGAAATAGCCGTCTATTGTTTCCGCAACTCTAGAGATGCGTTTCATTCTGGGGAAACAAAGTTGTCATGTTATATGGTTGTCAGAGACTAATCACTTTTTGTTTATTCGAGAAACTTTCTAGTGACCTCTGAGCTAGCTGTCACTCACAATTAAGTCTAATATGTTCGGCAGAAACCTAGTCGACTTGAGTCCTACGTCTAAGCTGCAGGATATATTATTCCAGTGCGCAGAGCCTATTGGGAATATAGTTACTACTCTACAATACACTGTACCCTTCACCTCCTTCCCCTTCAAATGTAACCTTACATTAAGCTCACCCACCACTTTAATGAGCCTATGAGCTTGCCACCATATGCCACTGCGTTTACCCATGACTTTTATAGCTGTAAACTGTGTAATCTTTTCCATTCATCCACACTTATCATCGTGAGCAAACAAGCAGAATATGTCATCGTATTGATGTTAATTCCATTGACCTCAATCACACAGGGTCTGATTCACTGAACTAATCTGAGACAAAATCCTAAACTTACTACTTTTGGTTTCACAGAAGGCATTTAGTAGTAGTAAAGTTAGTATTTTGTCTTAAGTTAGTAGTTTGCCTTAAGTTAGGATTTTGTCTTAAGTTTTGGTTTTAAGACAAAATCCTAACTTAAGAAAAAATACTAACTTTAGACAAAATACTAACTTAAGACAAAATAATACCTTAAGACAAAATACTAACTTAAGACAAAATACTAACTTTACTACTACTAAATGCCTTCTGTGAATACCATAAGGAGTAAGTTTAGGATTTTGTCTTAAGTTAGTGTTTTGTCTTAAGTTAGCATTTTGTCTTAAGTTAGGATTTTGTCTTAAGTTTTGCTCTTAAGACAAAATCTTAACACACGACAAAATACTAATTTAAGCCAAAATCCTATCTTAGGACAAAATACTAACTTAAGACAAAATACTAACTTAAGACAAAACACTAACTTAAGATAAAATACTAACGTTACTACTACTAAATGCCTTCTGTGAATACCAAAAGTACGTTTAGGATTTTGTCTCAGATTAGTTCTGTGAATCGGCCCGGGGTCACACTCCCACACATCAGAGAGGCCGCGACTAGAGAACTAACAGCTATAGAAAAGATGGGGGTTCATAAGGCAGGTTCCATGAAAAGCGCCATCTCCTCACTCTACACCATGTTTTTGACTATATTACATGCCCCCGGGCGCCCTATATGTCCTTCTGGGAACGGGTTCTAGGGCGCAATATCACTGAGGAGGAATGGAAAGATAAATGGAAACATATATGGGGTGACATCACTAGACACAACAAATCGGTGGCCCTGGGAAAAGCTCACTATAAGACATTGCTGGATTGGTACCTTTACCCTACTAAGCTCAGACAAATCTTCCCAGACACCTCAGATATCTGCTGGCAGGGATGTGGCCTACAGGGGGATTTCCGCCATATCTGATGGGACTGCTCAGCTAGTCGGCCATTCTGGGAAGAAATACTCTCTCATCTCAAAGATATGCTGGGATACCGAATCCCAACCACCATCGAGGGGGCTCTACTGGGCATTAGAGACCCGGTGTTGAAACACCAAATGAAAGCCAATAAGGCGATGATGTGGACATGTCCAGGGGCAGCAAAACTCACAATAGCGGCTGCATGGAAAAAGAAGGACACACCAGCTACATCGCTGTGGCATGCCCGCCTGTGAAGAATTCTCTCTATGGAACGTCTTGCAGACGTCCTGAGTTGGAATTTAGTCGGTGCAGTCCTCGCTTCTTGACCGGATAGAGCCCCGCGACTGCCAACCTGCTTTATAGCTGTACCTCTGCTGCCTACTACTTCATCAAGTGACATCACCACCACCAGGGATGAGGGGAGGGAGCGGGGGAAGTTTTTCTCTTTGAATTTATGTTCATGCCTTAGGGACCCCCTCAAGGCTTGTTGTCCCAAAATTGGCGTCCTCTATTTCATTAACGGGGGGTTGTAAGGACCCTGGGACTTATGACACTGGGCTCTCATTAAGTGAATATTCTTTGACCCCGGGCCCTACATGCCCTACTGTATTCATGTTGTCACTTTGGCTTATAATGCTGATTGAACAGAATTTTGACAACAACATAAAATTTTGGGATGTACTACATTTTAATTATTTTAAAAAACGTACCTTCAGTCGCCGGCCGCCTCCAGCATTGTGCCGCCTCTCCTCTACCTGCCTGGTCTTAGCAGCCCATGGGAAAGACTCCCATCCAATGGCTGTGCTGCCGTGCAGCGCAGGGATTGGCCTGTGTCGGCTAGAATAACGCCCCGCTCAGGTCATGAAGTCTGAGGAGTTTCTCCAGCCCAGTAGCTCAATGCATCTAGGCTGGAGAGAACTTAAGTGTGCATGTGCGTTTTGGTCAGCCTGAGATGCCGGCCAAACACACAGGAGCACTTAACGAGTGGAGTGCACTTAGCACTTCTCCTCCCCCCTCCAATGGCTAGGCCCCACCTCTCCCTACAGTACTGGCTAAGACCCGGAAATGCAAAATAAAAGGATGCAAGAAAATCATTTTATTTTACATTTCCTGGCACTGAGCAGACGGGCAATACTCCTCCGCAATTGCAGAGGAGCTGAAGGATGGGACCCATCTAGGGCCGCTGGTTATTTCCACAACCACCTGCTATGCCTTCCCAAATGAAGAGTCAATCAGACAGTAGAAAATGCAAACTTACTTAATTGAATATATGCTCTTCAGAGGAGACCCAAGTCAGGCCTTCGCCATAAGACGGTTGGCGAGCGGGACTTATTATAAAGGCTTTTGTAGCGCGCTCAATTACTAAGAAAATAGTATCCTGGCGCGAAACTGACTCCCCAAGGCATGCTAATACATGATAAACTCTTCTGGAGACTTAAGCCACGCCTCTTGTGGAAAAGAACCGGCCTGAGCCGGGCATGAACAATGGCGGTACAGAGAGATGAGCTAACACCTGCCAGACGGGTGCGTTATCAGTACTCCAAGGCCAATGTGCTGAGCCTCAACGTCTCCTAATGTGGGAGCAGAACTACACATACAGAAAGGAATGTATGAAAAGAACATCTATTCATTTGAAAATCAGTCTTCAACCTTGGAGAGCAGAGAAAGAATAATAACAGTGTACAGTTTTACAGTTCTGTTGAAGCAGGCAAAAAACAAAATGGGGCCTAGTATGGATGCGGCCTAAACAGACTTCTAGTAGTCGTAAATTACAAGATTGAGGCACACAAGCCAATAAAGCTTGCATGCCGCAAGGATAACTCAGTGGGTTTCATAATGCTAATACAAATGGTGTCTATTTAGCCACATAATGCTAACCTACATAATATGATTAAATGCACAATAAGAAAGGGAATTTGAAACCTAACAGATCATCCTTGGCTAAAATAAAAGCTTTATTGCTGGGTCTTTACAATTCTAAAGGGGGGTGGGGACTATCGCATAACTGTATGTATGGCAGAACGCATTCAAAGCATATAAGAGAAACATATAAGAATGGTTGTACTTCCATAATCAAATATTCCCTCATCGATCAACATAATTGACTGAATTTCTTGCACCATCATAGGTGAATATTTATTTTCCTGTGTGGACATCACAATGTTGGAGGTGAGTTTGGTTGCACAGTACGTGCAACAAGCCGGTAGACAATTGATGCATAAACAACAGGTGAAGATAACCCGGCAACGACTATCAGTACAAGAAATATCTTCCAACCCCATGACGTCAATAGGTCCCAGAGCCACCCTGTGAGAGACCATGAACCAAAGTCCTGGTGTATCTCTGCAGCTATTCTGTGTAACGTTTGTATGGTGGAATATACAGTCGGAGCACTGTCAATTATGTACACACAGCAGCTACTGCCGATGACCCTACATGCTGCACCCCTATCAGCTAGTATGACATCTAAAACCATCTGATTTTGAAGTGAAACGAGTCTCGTAGCTTGGAGTTCGACTGTGATACTAGTGATTATAGTAGTATTAATGACTACTTCAACTACTCTAGTTAGATAGTTAGACGGCGTATGTTGCGGCTATTAAACATGGGACCCCAGAATGGCACAAAATCCTTCATTACATCAGTGAATAGCTGTAGGGAAGTATCCGTTTAATCAATATTGTCTACATTGACCACTCTTTTTGCTCGGTGCATGAGAACATCCCTTCAATTCAACCTTTGATCTCTGTGGTATGTGGATGGCGCAATGTAAACAGGAGGTAGTAGGAAGGAGAGAAAGCACTGGGCAGACAGTCCCCTAGGGAGCCACATATAAGCTTGTTTCCCACAGATGAAGTACACATTCAGAGGTGTCAGCAAGAGTGGCCTACTAGTCATACACCGTTGGTAGGTATTGTTACAATGACTCCATCCCACAGAAATATTGCCTCAGCCTTGAACACAGAAACTAGCCGTTGAATTTATCTTAGGAATGGGCGTAGCTTTATCCTCAGTGATATTACGCTCTTGGAAACATTTAAAGTAGTCAGTGACATTGAATCCTTGAAAGTCCAATACTTCATTTCTCAACCAGGTGACATTTTCATGGACTGTAAAAACATTCATGCCAGCATTAGGGTGAGCATACCCTCCTTTCCATCTTCCCCAGGGGTATATCCCTGATGCACCACTATATAATCTAGAATTGCTTCATAATCAGCCTGCATCATTTTCATTGCATCTGCTTAATAGTGCATATAAACCATGGACAGTAGTTGAAACCAAGCTTCACAGCTACCTAAGTAAGATAAGGGCATGTAAATCAATAAGTCATTTTTATGCATTACAGAATGGTGTAGGCCACATACCTATCACTCTGTGACATTAGTTGTGCTATGCACCTGATGAAGCATCTGAATAAACGCATTATGAGTGTAAGTTTGTCTATGTCTTTCTTAATGCTGGGCCAATGTAATAAATGAAGGCTCTGCTGGAACTGGGGTAGTCCCTATCAGAATATGTACGGGGTGTTGGTGCTCCAGAACCTAGACTATTCCAAATAATGTCATCATCTGCACCAGAATGAACACCACCACTACCATTCAATTTCCAGTAGACCAATTAGACCATCCCGGCCATTCTGCTGTATCGGGAAAGCTATTAAAGGGCGCTCCTTTCTCATCGTTGCACAACCAAAAGGGTACATATTTATTTATTTATTTAATGGATTTTATATAGCGCTGGATAGACCTGTGGGTATCAAAGAGCTTTACATAAGGTTCCACAAAATTACAAAGTACATTAGATTCGGGTAACATCAATTGCTAGAAAAACGTTTCAAGAGCCTGGAAGTGAAGAAGGGTAAGTGGGCAGGGAAGGGGGAGTAGGGGAAGATAGGACAGGGAGACAAAGGAATACCTTCCCGAAGACCAGCTCGGTAGATGACGTCGTGGGGGGAGTCCAAAGCCCATCTCCTCTTTAGCTATCAGGTAGCTCCACCGAGCAAAGGCCAGAACGCTAGGTCTCTGTGGGAAAACATTAAAAGAGAAAAGAGGATGGGGTAAAAGGAGAGTAGAGGGGAAAGGGTAGGATCAAGGTGTAGGAGGGAGAGAACGATGGAGAGAAAAGGGAAAGTCTGCCCAAAGTCCATCTGGGTAGGTAAGGGCAAAGGGGAAGTCCGCGGCCCATCTGCTCTATAGCTATCATGTAGCTCCACCAGGCATTGGCCAAAAATCAAGGTCTCCACGGTCACGTTCAGTGACTAGATGGTTAGGCCAGATTGGGGCTAATATTTGAGTTCTGGTTGCAGTCCAGATTTAGTTCCCGAGTAGTAGTACAGGGTGGAAGGGACCACTGAGGCAGCCTTCTTGAGGTCATGTAAAGAAGTGTGTCCATGGTGTTACATAACACCTGTCTCCACTCAATCATTCTCTAACAGAGGGGGGTGCTTGATGTGCAATGGGGCAATGGTGCTCTACTTTCTTAGTAGCCTCTGCAAACGTGACTTTACTTAGGGGCTTGCCTCAACCCGCTTACTGCAGGCATCACGTGTGGTGTGTGCAGGAATGCACTCATGGCTGCATCAAAGGTGCGCCCATCCACCGTGCCCCTCCACCGCTTGCTATACAGACGATGTGCTACCGGATCCCCTTGTTGCCGACGGGGGCTGCTAGGAAGATGTCAATCATCTAGCAAGATCAGACTTCCGTACCTGCATCCGCCGCGTCCATAGTTGCCACAAATCGTATCACAGAGGTAGGCGCGGGCTGAGACCCCAGTCAAGGAACGGTCTCATGGGACGCTGCGAATCAGGCTCGTGTGCCCCTCCCCCTCCAGCCGCAACCGTAATCTCAGTAGCAGCCACGGGTGCGGGTCGCCATAAAAGTCTGGTCTCGTGGGACGCTGCTGGTCGGGCTCATGTGCCCCTCCTCCTCCAGTCGTGACCGGGTTCGGTTTCGGTGGAAGTCCAGCCTTTTGGGATGCAGCAGGTCAGGTTTGTGCGCCCCTCCCCCTCCAGCCGCACCCATAACTCAGTGGCAGTGCGGGCAAACGAGTGGCACAATGCGCGGTAATCTCCCATGGGGGGTCAGTCGGCAAGTCGGGATATGGGCAGATGGTTGGGGTGTTTCTAGATGGAAAAAGACGGAGGTCAGAGGCATCCTGGAGCACTTAATTCAGCCCTCGGAGCGTTCTCAAAGCTCTCCGAACACCGGGCGCCATGTTTGCCATCTCTGCATCTTCACTGGCACAGAAAGCCACGGCTCATTTATCTGCAAAGCTGGAACGGAGAAAGGCAATATTGTTCTTCAAATGATCAGCCTGCAATCCGGTAGCGGAATCGTTGTTCTGGGAGGAAAAACAGTGTGTCGGAATGCCGATCCAGAGGCTGGTAAGATGGTTCACAGAGGAGCATCAGCTTCAATCATCCATGATGGGGTTGACTGCTCCTCCTCCTTCAAGAAAGTAATAAAAAATATATATTGGGACCACTAATACAACCAACCAGAGGGGTATTCTTCTCCCATGTGTCTGTCAGAGCCTCACAGGCCAGCTCCTATTGTTCATCAATCACTCCAACGGAGGGGCTGCGCAACCACATCCCTTACTAACAAGCAATCTGCGACCTTTACTTAAAGCAAGTTTATCTTCTTTCAGGATAGGGCACCCTCCCTCTTGGGCAAATACCCTCAACGATCCTGTCCAGTGTTCAGGGCAGTGCACCTGTGTTCTTTACTCTAGTCTAAAATTGGCACGAGAGACACAGTACCTATGCCCTAAACTGAAGTCCTTCCCTAACTCCTGTCTTGCCCTGCCGGTGCACTATCCTTTTGTCGGGCCGCAGATTATACCTGGTCAACCTAGGTACTTCCTCCTCAGCTAACAGAGAAAGAAAATCGCATTCAGGTTGGCCTCGGAGCTTGGGTGTTGATTCACTAAGAGCTGAAGCTTCTGGAGCAGCTCTTATCTCTGGGGGAATCGCCTCAAACAGAACCATGTCACTCTCCTCGTCCATTTGGGCACCTCTCAATCGTGCATTCAAGAAGAGAACAAAGCATGGCACCAGCTCACTTTACTGATCAGCGATTCCGTCCCGGAACCAGGCATCGTCTGGTAGTGGTAGAGTTACCTTCTTCACATGGGAAGCATGCAGCCAGTGCTTTCAGCCTTCCACCTACACAGCGGTGCATGTGGTCAACAGCACTTGGGCGGGGCCCTTCCACCTCGGCTCAAGACATGTTTTTCATTGAAACTGTCGAATTAGGACGTAGTCCGCAGGCTGTAGTCGATGCTCAGACCCCTCTGGTACTGGTTGCAGAGTGGTATGTATCTGTTGATGATCAATTTATATAGATAGTCAATCAAAAGAGGATACTCTATCTCAGAAAACTGCCTAGGTCTAGAGACACACCACACATTAGAAGGGCACCTGAAGACAACTTCATAGGGGGACAATACTGTCCTAGAATGCGCTGTTATTCTTGTAGACAACAATGCTAGTGGTAGTGCATCTGCCCATTTTAATCCAGCACTTTCATGTATTTTTGCAAGTTTCAGTTTAAAAGTGCCATTATATTTCTTGACACGGCCTGCCGATTGGGTGTTGCTTGCTGTGTGAAACTTCGGCGTAATCTGTAAGCCCATACCTACTAAGTCCATGAGTTTGCCATTGAAATGGCTCACATTGTCACTCCAGAGCAAGCGTGGCAATCCGTAGCGTGGGAAGAACTCCTTTAAAACTGCTTTTGCTGTAGCCATGGCTGTATTCTCTTTAACAGGGTAGGCCTCTATCCACTTACAGAACATTGACTACCAAAACATATTTTTAATTATTGACTCGTTTCATTTCAATGAAATCCATCTGGAGAACCTTGAAAGGGAAGGAAGTGTCAGGATTGCACTCCGCAGGATCCGCATGCAGCAACAATGCTCCACCTTCGGACCCTCCGAACACTCTTAAGTATAAACACAGGGTGTTCAGACGATACAGTGAGGGAAAAACCCCATAAAGGGGAAAAAAACCAAAAAGAATAAAGAGAAGAAGGAAAGGGCAGCAGGGAAAAAGAAACTGGAAGACAAAAGTACAATGGTTAATACAATTCTTAACCCTACACTCATTTAATTCTCACTAGACCATAACCAGTAGATTCACCTGTAGAGAAAAGCGCAAAGACACCATACTGCTGTTTCTTCAGCCTTCCTTCTATCCTGTATAACACAAGAGAACGTATGAAACATGAGGCATAACACACCGTCTGCCTGAATCATTAGTTATCGCTAGTAACATACCCCATAGCCACTATGCAGCAAGCTCTGGAGAATAGTTCCTTCATAATCAAGAAATAGCACCAATGAAATAAGCAGCACGCACGTGCTAAAAGAAAGTAAAAAGCTCCTCTTTATGTAAACAGAAATCCTCCTTTGTTATGATAGCGTAAATGTCTCCTTTACAATGTATAAACACGAAGGTTAACCCAAACACGGCATGACGTAGTTCCCTCACTACTGTCATCCGCTTTGGTAGTTAGATTTCCAAATTCAGTGTAGGCAAACACAACGTCACTGAATTCGTGACGGTAGTGCGGAGGTCCTAATCCCCCCCTGCACTCTGCCACTAGCTAAGCCACAGAATGTATTTGTGAACAACACCGCTGTTAGCTGTCACAGCGCGTGTACCAACGAACCCAGGAAACAAGATAAGAAATGATTTTCCTCGCAGCCGCGAGGCAAGACAAACACTGAGATGATCCGCTCAGCAGATGGCTAGAAAAACAACAAAACCAAACGCGCTAGTCAGCGCGTTTCACAATACCGGGCAAAGTCTTTGTTCTCACAAGTCAGGAACAGCGAAGTACAACAGGAAAAATCCGGACACAGAGGAGCAGCCGCTACCTCCGTCAAACAGGAATCACGAGCCCCAATTGCCAGGCTCCGCCCAGTGATATCCTGCAACACCGCAGGGACTTCTGGGAACTGTAGTTGGGAGCCCTAGGTTACTGGGAATTGTAGTTTATAAGGCAGGCGCGCAGACCTACAACCTGACAGTACGTCCTCCTCCCAAGCGCCTCCTAGGCCCAGGGTTCGCAGGATACCTATTGTGGAATGACCGTACTGCCCTAGGAGCATTGATGTGTTGCACCGGCTCCCATGAATCCTCCTCAGAACCGTACCCCTTCCATGAGACCAGATACCAAAGCACCCCTTTGCGGAATTTGGAGTCACGGATAGACCTCACCTCGTACTCCAGATTCCCGTCACCTGCAACGGCAGGAGGCGCCGCTCGGCGCGAAGAAAGGGCTCTCTTCAATAACTGCACATGAAACACAGGATGAATCCTCAACGCGGTAGGCAACTTTAACTTGTACGCTAGAGGGTTGATTGGTCGCACCACGGGGTAGGGCCCAATGAAACGCGGATGGAATATGCTCCTCAACTTGAAACAAATGTACTTGGTCGAGAGCCACACCTTATCCCCTACCTTGAACTGAGGACCAGGTGCTCGGTGCCTGTCCTCCCATCGTTTGTACACCTCCTTGGCCTTTAGCAAATGGTTGTGCACCACTTTATGCACCCTCCTTAAGGTCTGTACACGCTCCCTCACAGAGGGCTGGTTAACCAAATCAGCAGGGATATTAACCGGCAAAGTGTTAAAATTGTAACCAAAATTGGCCTTGAATGGTGACATGCCTATTGAACTGTGCCAAGCATTGTTGTACGCCAACTCCGCCATCCACAACAATTCCACCCATGATTTGTGTGCTTCCTTGGAGTAGCAGCGCAAATACTTCTTTAAGGTCTGGTTCAGACGTTCAGTTTGTCCATCTGTTTGAGGATGGAAGCTGGTAGAGAGCGCTGACTCTATACCCAATGCCTTGCACCACATACGCCAAAAACGAGCGATGAATTGTGGCCCCCTATCAGATACGATGACTCTTGGAATGCCATGCAATCGTATGACTTGAGAGGCCAGTAACTGTGCTGTTTGGCTAGCAGTGGGAAGGTTCACACATGGTATGAAATGTCCCATCTTAGTTAGGTTGTCCACTACCACCAATACCGCGGTTTTTCCCTGGTCAGAAGGTAGTCCTGTGATAAAGTCTAAACTTATGTTCTGCCATGGACGATCAGGTGTGGGCATAGGCATCAACAGACCTTTCTTTTTGGTGGTTTCCCCTTTTAATCTGGCACAGGTATCACACCTCCCTACCCACCGTTTAGCATCTCTGACCAAAGACTCCCACCAAAAATGTCTTCTAAGCAGACTTACAGTCTTGGTAACCCCAGGATGTCCAGCCGCCGGAGCTTCGTGACACCAACTGAAGGCTTTCTTCCGAATCTCCTCGCTTGGAAGAAACAAGCACTCCCCCTGGAAAGGCAAGCCCTGTCTCACCATCCGACCTGGTTTGGCAGCCGCCCAACGGACCCAAGACCCCAAAGACCTGGAGCCCTTGATGTCATCCAGAAACTTTTCGGCCCTAAAAACACACACCACCTTAGCAGAAGGGATGATGGATTGCTCCTCCTCGCACTGCTTTAGGGGGATCTCCTGTCTGGACAGAGCATCCGCTTTCCTGTTCTCCGAGCCAGGACGAAAGGTAACCACAAAGTTATACTCGGAAAAAAAAAGCATCCACCTCATTTGTCTTTGCGTCAGATGTCTAGTGGAGGACATGTATTGGAGGTTCCGGTGATGGGTATACACCGTCACCGCCTGACAAGCCCCCCACAGGTAAGGCCTCCACTCCTGAAAAGCCCTTTTTATAGCCAAGAGCTCATTCTCAGCAATGGAATAGTTGACCTCAGCCGAACTCAACTTCCTTGATAAGTAAGCAACAGGATGAAGCTGACCCGTGTGTGAATCCCTCTGGGATAGGACTGCTCCTAGGGCTTCATCCGAGGCATCTGCCTCGACTATGAATGGATGTTCCAACACAGGATGTGCCAACACCGGTGCTGTGGTGAAAGCTCTTTTCAGAGCATCAAACGCCTCCTCGGCCTCCTGTGTCCATACAAAAGCCTTTCCTTTCCTTAACAACCTGGCGATGGGGACAGCAGTCTGAGAAAAATGCAAAATGAACCGACGGTAATAATTGGCGAACCCCAAGAAGCTCTGCACCTCCCTCACATTCTTTGGGGCTGGCCAATCCCGTACTGCCTGTACCTTCCTTTCAGACATCTGCAAACCGCTTGGACTGAGGTTCACACCCAGGAATTCCACCTCCTGTATCCCAAACTCGCATTTACTCAGTTTCACGTATAAACGATGTTCCCTTAATTTGTCCAAAACCTTGCATGCATGGCTTGAATGACAAGATACGTCCTGTGAGTAAATCAAGATGTCATCTATATACATCCCAACAAATGGATCCACGTATTCCTTCAGAACATCGTTTATGAAAAACTGAAATGATGCAGGAGCATTACACAGCCCAAAAGGCATCACCAGATATTCATACAGACCATATCGCGTCTTGAACGCCGTCTTCCACTCGTCCCCCTCTCTTACTCTGACCAGGTGATACGCCCCACGTAGGTCCAGACGAGTATAGATTTTGGCCTCCCTCACCTGATCAAGCAAGACCGTGATGAGGGGAAGAGGGTAACGGTTACGGATGGTATTTTTGTTCAAGACGCGATAGTCCACACACGCTCTCAAGTCCCCGTTGGCCTTCGCTATCAAGAAAAGAGGGGAAGCAGCTGGAGAGCGGGATGGTCGGATGAACCCCAAACGAGAGTAATGCTCTATGCACTCTTTCAAATGAGTGGTCTCAGGTACAGACAAAGCATATACTCTGCAAGATGGTATCGTGGCCCCATCCACCAGATCTATGAGGCAGTCATATTCCCTGTGCGGGTGTAGAGTTTCTGCCTTTGACTCGCTGAACACATCTCTATAGGCTGAGTATTCTATAGGTAGTCTAACATTTTTTTCCACAGCAGTAGCTGCCAAAAAAGGGGTGGCTAACACCATGACATTCGCAGAAACACATGGCACCAAATGATCCTTACACAGCTCAGGTACAAAACGAAACGTTTTTGTTTGCCAATCCACCACAGGGTTGTGTTTACGTAACCAAGGCATACCCAAAATTATTTCGTACTGAGATGCAGCGATGATGTTCAGGGACAAAACCTCAAAATGCACAGAGCCCTGTACCACCACAGACAACCCCAACTCGCTGGTTCTTTCGGTGATCTGGCCGGATGTTAAAGGCTGCCCATCAACTGCTAAAACGTCCTCAGGAGTCTCCCTAGGGACACGAGGTAAAGCTAAACGTCTCACCAGGCCTTCATCCACAAAATTACCAGTCGCTCCGGAATCTAACATCACCATCACCTGATATCTTTCTAGTTCGTATTCCAACGTCATTACAATTACCAAGTGCGGCTCCGTTTCATCGTCACCCAGAGAGGACAAAGATGTGAGTTTCCAAGCATGCCCCCCAGCTACACAAGCCGTGCTGTCCTCCTTCTGTTCTCTTTCCTGCACTGTCTTGGATACCGCAACCTTCTTGAACCTACTGACATTCCCCGAAGACTTGGGTTTAGAAGGACATTCCCGGACGTAATGCCCCTTCTTCCCACAGTACATGCATAAGCCCTGTACTCTTCTTGCTTCCCTCTCTTCTCTTGACAAAGATGCTCTGAGTGCTCCTATCTCCATTGGTTCAGGAGGGCTTTCAGTTCCCCCAGTTGCCTTACGCGGGTTTCTTTCACCACCATAAACCCCTCTTTCCCATCTTCTCCTATTACACCCTCTGTCAGACAGACGGCTATCCAGCCTTAACACCAAATTCACCATGTCAACAAAAGAAGTAGGCTGAGGATCAACCTGGGCCACTACATCTTTTAAATCATCATGTAACCCCTGATAGAAAAGGGACATTCTTTTTTCCTCTGGCCATTCTGCTTCGGCCACTAATCTGTTGAAAGCAGTTAAATACGTAATAAGTTCTCCCCTGCCTTGTCTTAATGCTAACAGCTCCCGATCAGCACTGAACGTCGTAGCTCTTCGGTCAAAAACTCTCTCGAATTCAGTCTTAAATGCTGTCCAATCTGATAGGATAGCATCGTCACGTTTAACTAAGGGTACCGCCCAATCTGCCGCATCTCCCATCAAATATGAAATCAAAAAAGCCACCCTCGAATGGTTTGTGGGGAATGATGAAGGCTTACATGAGAAATGCATGAGGACTTGAGTCATAAAAACATGTACCTTGCGGGGGTCCCCTGAGAACCTCTCAGGAGTAGCCAGCGGAATGGGTGGAGGCACAGTGACCTGGACATTAGAGGACGGGGCTGAAGCATTAAAAGGATTACCACTTAAACGTTCCACCTTTTCCCGTAAAGCAGCGGTTTCTGCTTTAGAGGAGGCCAACTCCTGCTGTACCAATACCAATGCGTGTAACACATCCTCCATAGACGCCATTGACTCTACATGCGGACCGGGCAGAGTGAAATTCTTGGGCTCGTGATTCTGTCAGGATTGCACTCCGCAGGATCCGCATGCAGCAACAATGCTCCACCTCTGGACACTCCGAACACTTTGAAGTATAAACACAGGGTGTTCAGGCGATACGGTGAGGGAAAAACCCCATAAAGGGGAAAAACCCCAAAAATAATAAAGAGAAGAAGGAAAGGGCAGCAGGGAAAAAGAAACTGGAAGACAAAAGTACAATGGTTAATACGATTCTTAACCCTACACTCATTTAATTTTCACTAGACCATAACCAGTAGATTCACCTGTAGAGAAAAGCGCAAAGACACCATACTGCTGTTTCTTCAGTCTTCCTTCTATCCTGTATAACACAAGAGAACGTATGAAACATGAGGCATAACACACCGTCTGCCTGAATCATTAGTTATCACTAGTAACATACCCCATAGCCACTATGCAGCAAGCTCTGGAGAATAGTTCCTTCATAATCAAGAAATAGCATCAATGAAATAAGCAGCACGCACGTGCTAAAAGAAAGTAAAAAGCTCCTCTTTATGTAAACAGAAATCCTCCTTTGTTATGATAGCGTAAATGTCTCCTTTACAATGTATAAACACGAAGGTTAACCCAAACACCGCATGACGTAGTTCCCTCACTACTGTCATCCGCTTTGGTAGTTAGATTTCCAAATTCAGTCTAGGCAAACACAACGTCACTGAATTCGTGACGGTAGTGCGGAGGTCTTAATCCCCCCCTGCACTCCGCCACTAGCTAAGACACAGAATGTATTTGTGAACAACACCGCTGTTAGCTGTCACAACGCGTGTACCAACGAACCCAGGAAACAAGATAAGAAATGATCTTCCTCGCAGCCGCGAGGCAAGACAAACACGGAGATGATCCGCTCAGCAGATGGCTAGAAAAACAACAAAACCAAACGCGCTAGTCAGCGCGTTTCACGATACCGGGCAAAGTCTTTGTTCTCACAAGTCAGGAACAGCGAAGTACAACAGGAAAAATCCGGACACAGAGGAGCAGCCGCTACCTCCGTCAAACAGGAATCACGAGCCCCGATTGCCAGGCTCCGCCCAGTGATATCCTGCAACACCGCAGGGACTTCTGGGAACAGTAGTTGGGAGCCCTAGGTTACTGGGAATTGTAGTTTATAAGGCAGGCGCGCAGACCTACAACCTGACAGGAAGGCGGTGCAGAGTTACCAGCAGGTGTGGGGGTGCCTCTACCAGGGTTGTGCTTTAGACAAATAATACAGTGCTTCACCAAATGCGAGCAACCTTAGAAATGCTGTAATTCTGCCATACTGGGCCTACTAACTTGCATATGCCCTTTGCACTAATGTGCGCCGGACCGTGAACCATAGTGACCACAGGGAGAACAAAAGCATTCGGTAACAACCATCTCTGCTTTCCTGACAAGTTAGTCCTACACCCATCCTCGTCTAAGTATCCGGTCTTCTCCCCCCACATGTCTAGTTCATCTACAGTCACCTCACTTTGTATTTCCTTCACACTTTCCACTGTATATTCGAACACCCCATTATCTGGGACCCATCTAGCAGGACCTTCCACAAACATCTTATTAATCTTTGATCTGGCTGTTCTGGCTGCAAGCCAATCACAAATAAGGTCTGCCAAACAGGATTAATAAAGCTGGCTCACTCAGAGTCCATTAGGGTATATTCAGCAAAATTGAGCTCACCAAATTCTAGGACCAAAATACAGATTCAGCCTTGCCACAGTCTTAAACAAAACATCTTTTTATTTTCATTCTCTAACTTTAGAAAATTACAATTAAAAAGGTAATATCTAATACACAATAGAATTTCATAAAATCTCTAAACTAGCCCCGGTTAGTGGAATCAGGACAGGAGATAGGCGTGACTATCTCCTGTCCTGATTCCACTAACCGGGGTCCCCAGTGCTGTGCTGAGAAGACCCTACAGCACCAGTTCCATGTGTCACTCTGGAACTACATAGAGGATGTTGGATGAATGTTTAGCTTGTTGCTTGAATGTATGTGTTTGTTGATTGAATAATTGATTTTTGAATGTCTGGGTCGCTTGGTACCAGGGGCTAGTTTAGAGATTTTATGAAATTCTATTGTGTATTAGATATCACCTTTTTAATTGTAATTTTTTTAAGTTAGAGAATGATAACAGTGAATCAAAGCTTAAATATAAAAAATAAATAAAATGAAAATAAAAAGATGTTTTGTTTAAGACTGTCGCACGGCTGAATCTGTATTTTGGTCCTAGAATTTGTTGAGCTCAATTTTGCTGAATATACCCTAATGGACTCTGAGTGAGCCAGCTTTATTAATCCTGTTTGGCAGACATTATTTGTGATTGGTTTGCTTTTCTTCCCCTGCCTGTCTGCCATATATCATTATCGGGGGGCCCCTTCTTGTATTGGATGTTCT
The DNA here is from genome assembly GCF_964261635.1 of Lissotriton helveticus. Lineage (NCBI taxonomy): Eukaryota > Metazoa > Chordata > Amphibia > Caudata > Salamandridae > Lissotriton > Lissotriton helveticus. The sequence continues at coordinate 57,916,883 of NC_136062.1, forward strand.
GGCTGCAAGCACATTGCCTCTCCCAAAATCATCTGTGATAGACTTATAGGCACCACATTTTTATTATAACCAATTTATCAGGAAGGGTCAAGGCTGATAGCGGTCTAAGTATCAGTGGACCGTGCTGCGTTCTCTGGCCATGCTATGTCAGGAACCCTCTCTCTGCCCAGAGGTGCCCAAAATTATGGCCCATCCCAAACGTATATTGACTGTCGGTGTAAATATTGACAGTCAGTCCTTCACTCAATTCACAGGCCCTTGGTAGTGCAACTAACTCTGTTGCTTGGGCCGACTGGTATGGAATGCGAGACATCTCAACTACAGTATGTAATGTTGTTATTGCATAGCCTGTAGTAGTAGTGCCATTCGGCAATTTGAAACAAGAGCCTTCGACATATAGTTCCCCTTGTTGTTCAGATAAGGGAACATCAGTCAAGTATACCCGTCCCTTCATCTTTTCTTCGGTCTGAATAAACAATCATGGACATCATTGTCTCTTTCTTCCGAAAGGAGGGGTAGTAACATGGCTGGGTTCAGAGTAGCACATCGTTTGATGGTAATGTGGGGAGCAAACAAAGTCAACTTATATCCCATAAGCCATGCACTAGTAAGGTGTTGTGTCTTCATCTTATTCAGAAGAGTATCCACAGCATGAGGCAATATTACTGTGAGGTCAATATCAAGGACGAGCCCTGACGATTGTCTAATGGAAACTGCCACAGCCATGGCAGCTCTCAGACAGCTCGGGAGCGCTCTTGCGAAGTTATCGAGCATGGTAGAGTAATAGACGCAGGGTCTCTGCTTACCACTGAAACCCTGTGTTAGAACAGAAAGCGCTCAACCGTCCGCCTCAAGCACATAGGGCACATAGGGCTTCTGGTAATCAGGAGTACCCAGCACACGAGTAGAGCAAAGCACAACCTTTAGCTGTTCAAAAGCTTGCTGGCATGCAGGTGTCCAAGGCAGCGGTTCATGCACATCTTTGGTAGTCAGGAACAGAAGGGGTTTCGTTAGTAAAGAGTAATTAGGGATCCAATGTTGACAATACAATGGTATTCCAATAAATGTGCATACCTCGTGTTGGGTCTTGGGAACAGCCATATTAGTGATGGTGGCTATGCGCTCTGGGGTTAGTCTGCATCCCTCCTTCGACAGTAGGTGACCTAAGTAGGTGACCTCCTGTTGACAATATAGAAGTTTTGAAAGTGACACCTTGTGGCCATGGTGTGCCAAATATAAGAGTAGTTTTACTGTGGCTTCCTTGCAGCCATCTTCAGTATCCGAGGCCACAAGAAGTTTGTCAACATATTGTAACAGCACATTACCATTGGGGAATTCCTGAGAATCCAATTGTGTTTTAATGCTTGGCTGTATATACTAAGGCTCTCTGTATAGCCTTGAGGAGCACAACAGAATCTAAAACTCCGACCAGCTATTGCAAAACCAATCAGATATTGGCTATCTATGTGGATCGGTACGCTGAAAAAGGCATTTTTCGAATCTATTACAGAAAATGATTTTGCAGAGGGGGAACCATTATCAAAATCATAGTAATGTCCGGGACCACAGGGTATTGGGGATCTTCTATCTTATTGACCTCCCACAGGTCAATAATGAAAGGGTAGACATCTGGGAGAGCATCAGGAAAGTCTATGGGCATCTTTTTAAGGATAGAAGGAATAGGGCTATTACACACATTCGCCACTGTTTCTTCAACCACACCAGACTTAATCAAATCCTGTATTATTTGTAGGACAGCTTTTTCTCCTGCCTGCAAAATCTTTTACTGAGGGTTTCGCGGCAATTTGGCATTATCCAAGAGCTGAATGGACATCGGCGGGATATGAAGCAACCTCATATCCGTGTCCCCTGTAGCCCACAATGTGCGGGGTAGTGTTTTAAATTCTGCGGGAAGTGAAGCATCCTTGGCAAAACATTTTTGGCATGGGCCACCTGTGGGCAGATTGTCATATGCACACCATCAGAAGAACAGGAAATTGTCACATTTAGTCTTTTTAACAAATCCGATCCCAGCAAAGTTTCCCCACAATTGGACGTTAATAAATATGGGGAATCAATCACAATGGGACCAATAGTCAATTCAAGAGGTATGGAAATAGGGCTAACAACCGGCACACCTGAGGAACCAACCGAAACATTGTTTTGGCCAGACAGAGCTATTCATAGCCCCTGTGTCAACTAGAAATCTTTCTGAGGTGTCATGTGAATCAGCAGTGAAGTGGGGTCCGCGTTGATCTATAGGCTCTGGAACTGGTCCCTTGCCCTATCCTTGGCTGTCCTAGCTGCGGGACAACCCTGTCCCTCATCCATGTCGTAATCCTCATGGTAATACTGTCAGCTCCTGGGGTAATCAAAATATTTCCCACTCTGTCTATTGAATGATGCATCCTCCGACTGCATCTCCTCTCGTCCACCTCCCCCTCTACCACGTCCTCTAAATCCTCGACCTCTCGGAGCCTCGCCTTTGTGTGACAACTCTAGACATCATATTCGCCAATGCCCTCCTTTTTACAATACGCACATTGGTTAAGCCCAAGGGGTGCACTGGAAGCACCAACCCTATTAGACCGAGGTAACCGCTGGGCCAATCCTGACCCCCTGCCTCTGCCCCTTGCAACTTGCTGCAACAATAACCTTGTCTTCAAATCCTTCACCTTTTTCTCCACCTTTTCTTTACCCTCATTCTCTCTATGCTCATAATACTGTGCCATACTCAAAATCACTGATGGGGAAGACATAGTCCAAGTGCTCTCTGAAGCCTGAAGCCTAGCTGCAATCTCAGGAAGCAAATTAGTAATACATCTATTAACAAACAAGCAAACACCACCTTTCTGTGATAAGTCCTGACCACTAAAATCCAAGACCACCCCCCTAAAATCTGGGAATTAAATCAGACACACTCTCATCTTTCTTCTGGCGACATGCAGTCAACTTATCTCAATCCACTTTCTTTGTGGTAATAAGGGAGTGCATGTAAGTTATAATACGACCTGGTAAAGCTAACAGCTCTGCTTTTGGCTTGTCACCAGACTTGCATTCTCTATCCAATGCCTTCATCTCATCCCAGGTGCATGGTCTTGCGTATGAACCTTCCTTCATATATCAACTGGTATCAGCAGGCCGAAAAACAATTCTATATCAGCTAGTATCATCACAGTGGAGGAGGCAACCTCTGTCAATTCCTTAGAATACGCAGTGTTTTTTTTCGAGGGTTCGGCAGCTGACTCTTCAGAGACAGGACCTCACTCTTCTTCCAGGGAGTATAGATCCTCTGTTCCTGAAACAAGGCATCAACTTCTGGATGAATTATTGTATTGTTCCAGTCACACAGTTCTGGTACTTCAGGGTGATAAATGGGATGGACTTCCCTCATAGGGTGCTGTGTCCCTATGGTCGGAACCAGTAGCGGTCGTTGGTGGGAGTAGCTGCCGGGCGGTGACGTGGGAAGGGGCAGGGTGCAGGGTAGTAATCTATGGATTACAGAGGATTACAGGTAAGTAAACATATAAATAAATAAAACAAATTTCAGTCCGTGCACTGCATCGCATTTGGGGATGCCGTGCGCGCAACAAATTTTGTTTTATTGGTTTATATGTTTACTTACCTGTAATCCTCCGTAATCCATAGATTACTACCCCACACCCTGCCCCTCCCCCTCCCCACGTCACTGCCTAATGGCACCACCGACCCCTACTGGTTGGAACCTTTTGGAGCAGTTTGCCACGGTACCGCACTAATGTCGTCACATTGGCAAAAACTTCATTTGGAGCCATGCCCATAGCATAGACCCTGTCTTGTATGTCATATATAATCTGCAGTGCAACACCCTGAAAGCACTGCCCCCACAATCCTAATAATGTAGCTGACATGTGCTTAAGAGGAAGCTGCTGTAAAATGGTTTATAGTCTTTCATCACACTCCACACTTCCTCCACAGTATAAATCACCCTCCGAGCCCACTGGGCTGCATGATTCGCCACCATTATCTTTTCCTCATCGCCCACAGCAGAACGCAACAACACCCTCGCCATGCGATCTCCCGCTGCTGCCCAGTTTCATTCAGGCTTCCCGTGCACAGGCGAATCAACATTCGGCAGCGTTTGAAGTGTCACAACCCGGGGGGGAAAGAGTGGATGCAGACACAGGAATTATCATATTAGGGGACAGCGCAGAAGGTGTGGAAAGAGCTGTGGTAGCTGAAGCGGAATCAACGGACAGGGTAGGGGGCTAGCAGCACCTGCTTTGGTTACTGGCGTGCGGAAAAGGGAGGCGAGAGGGGTCGGGCGGAGGCAATAGAACTGGATGTAGAGGCATACGGGAGGGTGGCACTAGGGGCCGGAGACTGGGACGTCGGGACTCTTGGGTATATCCATTCAGGGGCATAAAGAGGCAGGAAACGAGTATCCAAGAGCTCTTCAACAAAATCTTCACCTTTTTCCCTCGTAACATAACATTTATCAGTCTGAAAGCAAAATTTCCTGTTTGCACATTCTATGCCTTTCTCTACCTTTTCCCTCTCATAGGCCACCGCTTTCTGTGATATTGTCTGTGTCTGTCTTTTCCTGGCCTCTTTCTCTGCTCTCATACATCACTGCTTTGCTTCTTTCTGCCACACTCTTAAAGAATCCAACATCGACTGCCTACTTTTTCTAGCAAACAATTTGTCCTGCAAGAAATTAAATTTTTGCTATTCAAAAGAGCCAGCAAGCGGCCACTGTAGTTCTGCATTGCACGTGCCAAACAAAATAGGGCAAATACAATGCTCCAGATATACGTCAAAATTTGGGGAACCCTCCGGAGGTGCAGGCTGGCTCTCTTTCAATCAAGCATCAGTGGAACAACATCAACATCCGAAACACCCAAACTTACTGAAACAAGGCATCTTAATATAAGACACACACACTGTCCTCACAGACAAATAAGATACCAGCAAACAAGGAAAGAAAAATAAACAAGAGAACAATGGTCCAAAACCAAAACAGTATGGTCCGCAAACAGCACACTGCAGCCCAAAGACTGCACCAAGTTCAAGAAAACTGGTCTTAGCCTCAGACCTTTCCAAACAAGAGGCCGAATTACCAATTGGCCTGGCAGATTTTCTGCACACAGTCCCAGTCCTTTTAGAGCATGAATCAAATTTCCAGCTGGCCGGCAGACTGTTCACAAACACTCCGTGTCTTTTTCCAGGGGTCCGCAAACCCACCAAGTGCAAACCAAGACGGCCCGGAATACCGTACCAAGACACAGCTCATCAGCTGGTGTCGTCCAAGACAGTCTGAAGACTGTAACAAGGCACCGCCCACAGGCCGGTGTCATCCAAGCAAGGAAGTCTGCAAACTGCACCCAAGATTGTCCAAAGACTTTACCAATACAAGCGGACAGGCCTCTAGCCCCAGACCTTTTCAAGAACAAATCCAATTACCAGTTGATCTGGCAGATTACCTGCGTACAGTCACGGACCTTTTCACAAAAAGGCCAATTACCAGTTGGCCCGGTAGGCTGCTCACAAGCGCTCTGTGACCCTCAAGGGTCCGCAGACCCACCAAGTCCAAGACAAGATAATCCGCAGACTGTACCAGGCACGGCCCGCAGACTTGTGTCGTACAAGCGAGGTGCCTTTTTTTCCCAAGAATCAAATCACTCACCTGGTGCACACAGGTCAAGCAAGTTATTCTCCACTGCAGACTCTCTGGACCAAACGGTCAACTCCAAAGTTCGCCTCCTCAGGACCCCAACCGGCGACCTCTAGCTGAGGTTCCCCCCGATCGGAAGGGCAGCTGCGAGAACGAAGCTCGCTCTTGTAGATGTGGGGCCCCCATCTGCCCAACTGACCAGACACCACCCAGCCCATGCAACCCACTTATGGGTGAGGGGGTCCCTGTTCAGGTGCCAACTGAAGGACGGGTCCATCTAGGGCCCGAGGGTTATTTCCACAACCACCTGCTATGCCTTACCAAATGAAGAGTTGGTCTGACAGTAGAGAATATCAAACTTACTTTATTGAATATATGGTCTACAGAGGTACCCCAAGTCAGGCCTTCTCCCTAAGATGGTTGCCGAGTGGGACGGACTCCCCAAGGCGTGCTAATACATGATAAACCCTTCTGGAGACACAAACCACGCCTCTTGTGGAAAAGTTCCGCCTGAGACGGGCATGAACAAAGGAGGTACAGGGAGATGTGCTAACACCAGCCAGACGGGTGCGTTATCAGTATTCCAAGGACAATGTGCTGGGCCTCAGTGTCTTCTAATGTGGGAGCAGAACTACACATACAGAAAGGAATGTACAAAAAGAACATCTATTCATTAGCAAATCAGACTTCAACCTTGGAGAGCAGAGAAAGAATAATAACAGTGTACAGTTTTACAGTTCTGCTGAAGCAAGCAAAAAACAAAATGGGGCCCAGTGTGGATGCGGCCTAAACAGATTTCTAGTAGTTGTAAATTACAAGGCACACAAGCCAACAGATCAAAGATAACTCAGTGGGTTCCATAATGCTAATACAAATGGAATCTATTTAGCCACATAATGCTAACCTACATAATATGTATAAATGCACAATAAGAAAGAGAATTTAAAACTTAACTGAACCGCCACTGGATGTATGGGAAAGGGATGTTTGCGATAGCCATCACAGCCACAAAATGGGTTCTCATGCTCATGCAGCGTAATCAGTGAACTTGGTGAGTGAAGCCTTCACGCATCAAAAGGATTAGGAAGACACCAAAGTCCAGGAGAGGGTGAGAACTGAATTAACGCAGGACTGGAAAACAAGATGCAGTGTAGGTTTGTGTATTTAGGGCCAGATGTACAAGCGAATTCCTAATTGAGATTTCCTGCAAATCACAAATAGGAAATTGCTGTTCTTAATGTATGAAGCTCTTTTGAGTTTCATTAGCTACACCTAATGTGTCGCCAATAGACTGGAAACATGCTTTTTACATCTTTACTGCAGAGATAGGGCTAATGAGGAAGCCAGTTCTTTAAGCTACAACGTGCCAAGTGGCACAGGGCAGGAACAGCAACTCAAGTGATGCTCCTTGCTGGCACTTCTTCAGTGACCGCAATGTAGAGCAAAAAGAATGCAGTTAAAGAAATGTATTTTTGTAAGGAAGGTGCTTCGTAGCTTCTTCATGAGCAACAATACCTAGTACATTTTCCTAATTAACACTGGCTGGTAAAAAAAGAAGAGAAATGCCGATGAGGAAACCAAGGCAGGACAACAATACAGGCCGAATGGCACACTGAAGGAAAGAGCATCTGAGGCTCTGCTCATGGCACAGTGGCTTTATTCCATCGGAGCAGAATAATGCAATGTCCTAGTGACTGATGAATATATATCTCTTAAAGAAGAAGCAGAACGTGTGAACTGGGCTAAAGCGACCTACTTTGTGGATGGATGTGCTCCTTGTGAAAGTGAAGTTAGCAATTAGCTGAAGTAGGCTGAACCTGTGCCCCATGTGATATACTGTAGCGGTGGAAGAAAAAATGTGAATGACAACAACAGACCAAAGGATGAAGAGCCCTGGCTGAAAGCTCCTGTAAATAAGCATATTAGTCATAGTCATAGTCAAGAATCTTTATTCGGTGATTAAAAAACACCATAAAAGCACACATATATATACATAAATAAGAAAAACATTAAATCTTAGTCAAGATCCTTGTACATGAATAATACAATAAAAATCCCAACATACAGGGCCATAAATTTAAAACATAAAATCCCAGGTCGTTCATTCCTCTCCCCTCGTCATCCTTAATCGAACCGCCACCTTGATAAAATTCATGACACAACATAAGGTTAGCGGGTCGGAAGCTTGTTGCAAATAGACTAAAGCATCCCTGGCATGTTCCAATTGGGCTTTTTTTAATATGTCTACTAGAAATCTACGCCTGGGCATAGAAAAATAGGGGCAAAGCAAAATAAAATGAAGGGAATCCTGCGGAGACCGATTGTCGCAGCCGCAGGGTCCCTTCTGCTCGATTGACATGGTAAAACCTGCTGGAGAAGCCAACATAAAAGGAAGTAAGTTCAATCTAAAACGACACATAAGAAATCTGTCCTGTGCGTTATGCACAAGATACAGATAGGGCTCCATACCCTCCACACTCTTCACCAAGTTATAAGCCCTCACGGACTTTTTCTCTCCTTCAACCTCCGCACGACATTGGGTTTTCTGCTATTATATATATGCATATTATATATATTTTTTGGGCTAATGCCAGACCCCCCCCCAAAAAAAAAGATGCTGCAGTCTAAACAGGACAGACATATACTTGCAATAGTGAAACTAACCATTGTAGCGCATGTCTGTCCTGCAAAGGTGTTGCAAATATTGTATCACTGTTTTAAAGTTCAGTTTAAGCATGGCTGACACATTTGAAACAAACATGTTGGCTGTCTTGCAATGGTAAAGCAATGGCACACTATGGACAACAGCATTGCACTGGGTTAAAAGAAGTGGCCTGTTGGGATGCGGCGCACTGCAAGCAAGGACCAGTAAGCATTGCCTCGAGAGTGGTAGTATGCCATTAAGAAACATTAAACACACACACATCTATTAATGGATGGAATACAGAGGATATACAAATTGTTCAGGCCAGAACTTGGAAGGGATTGAAAGGCTGAGGCTAGTTATTCATAATACTGAGTGCCATGTAACTGATTTTGCTCAATGCTTAATATCGTTTAAGATGCAAAGGTCAGTCATAAGTGTCCTGATTTCTTGGACTGGTCAGTCAGGCTGAAAAAGCAGCAGTCTGAGAACACCTGACTGCAAACATTCGCACAATATTCTTTACTACTTGCAATACTGGCTTGCTACTCTCAGATTTTAAGCTGGATAAGCAGTGAGCTGAAATCATCAGTGATAAGCACTGGCAAAGCCAATATGTCTCGCCTTCATAATAATGCAGCTGAGATGTTGGGTTTGCGAATTTTTTGTCTATGGAGTATTGTTTAAAAAAGTAAAAGAAAAAATCAATATGCTGGAGAAAAAGCACATCAAAACTGTGCTTTAAAATTATTGTGTTCAATCAGGGTATGGTTCACTTTTTAAATACTTTTCACTCAGGAAACTGAACATAATTAAAAATAAAGTGTGAAAGTGTCAGAATGTAAGTGGAGTCACTTGCCAAGTTTTAAACTACTGTTCACACAATTTAACCTTTGGGCACAAAATCAAATTTGCAGTGAACAACAGCCACTCATATTCAAGGGCATAGTTTTCAAGAATTACGCATCACAAACGTAATGCAAAATCCCCACAATTACACAAAATATGCCAAGACCTACTAAGAACCAGCAGCCACCTGTGTTCATTTTCCAGAGTCATTTTATTTCAAGTGTACATCTTAATTTGCTGGGGTCAGGTGGGTGTACAATTACTAATGGAGTTGTCACTGCAAATTGCTTATATTGAGACAAGTCTAATAAATGACTCCCTAGCAGGATTATATGTAGTTATGAAGGAACTACCTGAACTGCTCAATGGATTAGACATTGGGAGTTAGGTTCTTTGAAGACATTGGCTGTGCAGTAACATTATAAGGACACATTCATAGGGAATTTAGGGATTTCTGAACCAAGAACAATTTAATTTCAAGGATCTGTCAATCTCCATTTGGAGAGTAAAGATAGTGCCTTTTAAACAGCACAGATGATTGTACATATTGCCTACTATTCAGTGTCTGAAGTTCCCAATGTACAGAGTGATAGGCTAATGCTTAGAAGAAGTGTGAAGTAACATGGTTCTTGCTAATCTTGTTGGACGTCATGGCAACCACCCACGGGATGTTTGCTGATCTGCTTAAGAAGATGTAACAAAATAACAGAAAGCCACTGTTTTGTGGAGTCCTCTAGCGTCTCCATCCATTTTCCCGCATCCTGTAATGCTCTCATCATTGCATAAACAGTACTTGTGCACAACAGTCATGTCAGTGCACTTCTATGGCAGATTCGTTCAACTTCCCCAGCAAGCCTGTAGTATAGGTTAACATTAGTGATCAATATGACTTTGAGAAAATCATATCTACATTTATAGACATAGCTGAACCAAGACAATTGATAGGTTTACAATACATGGTATTCTGAAATCCCTGTATAAAATACACCTCAAATTCGTTTATAATCAACAACTTGTTACAGTCCCAGTGGCTGGTTAAAAAGACAGAAAATCAGAACTTAACAGTAATGACTTATTAATTACAGTTGAGTTCTGAGCAAGAGCCAGCAGCCAAGGGGAAAGGCAGGTCAGGCCATAGAGTATAATTAGGGCTCCCTGTTTTCCGTTTTTACTTATTTATGCAGATAAATACAGACTGAAAAACGTTGTGCTTCCTGTCTGTTTTTATTTATAAAAGCGGAAAAATACTGATAATTTGGCTGCTTTTGAGTGACTTTCCATACTGAGGATAATACCTTTCAGGCCAATAGCTGTAAATATGGGCAGCATGGGGATTTACAAAGCTGAATGAGATTTGCTTCAGTTTTTCATGTGGGTTTATTAATATTTTTCGTTTGGCTCTGTGTCATGTGCTAATATCTGACTGGCCTCAAAGTATGAGTGCACGTTTTTCTGTAAAATAAATGCGGAAATATACATGTAATCACCTCATCTGTAAACTAAACACAAAATAAATATGGATAAATATCAATAAGATGGCAAAAAAAACAAATATGGATAAATACAGACAGAAAAGTTCAAAAAATAAATACCATAAAACCAGGGGCCCAATGTACGTAATTCTTATTTACCACTTCTTAAATACCGAATTTTACCGATTCGGTATTTAAGAAGTGGTAAATAAGAAGGGGGGAGATGTAGGTATTTCCAGATGTGTAAATACCGAATCTTTAAGATTCGGTATTTACCGAATCTGGAAATACCGATTCGGTATTTCCTATTGATTCCTATGGGCTCTGAAGCCCATAGGAATCAATGGGCAATACCGATTCTGTAAATACCGATTTGCACAAGGGTGCAGGGGGTGTCACTTTGACACCCTCTGGCACCCCCAAAACAGGCTCGGGTGCCATGTGGCAGGCATACATGCCCTAAGGGCAGGTCTGCCTGTCACATGGCATAGGTGTGCATGCACACCGGAATCGGTATTTTACCATCAAATTGGATTTGATGGTAAAATACCGATTCTGTAAGGCCTCTGGGACTCTGAAGAGTCCCACCTACATCTCGGTGCCTCAGAATCGGTACATTTACCGATTTTTTATTTTACCGAATCGGTAATTTTACCGATTCGTTAAAATAATGCCCCCTACATACCTGTCACCCATATACCGGTCGGTAACGGCCGAAAATACCGATTTTCGGCCATTACCGACCGACCTACATCTGGCCCCAGAAGCCCTAAGTATAATTAATGCAGCTGTTTAAAGAATGAAAAGCAACACGTTGCTAATATTTATTTTCTAGCTAATCAGTAGAAAACAGAGAGGAGATATTTATGGCAACTTGTGTGTTTCTTGCACTTCTTAGGTAATGATAGAAAAGTTAAATATTTTCGCATGTTTCTGTACCATTTTTAAAATGACCTATTAAACGGATTCTAACATCTTATTACAGCAAATATCTAACCACTATTTTAAAGCATTTAATTTGCACTACAGATTTTATTTTGACTCGTTATGTTTGCAAAACAATCTCTCTTTCATATGAAAGAGCTAAGCTTGAGTGGTTTGTGTGAAAGGTGATAGAGTGACCATGTATTATAAGGGATAAGGTACCCCCCTGCAATACAAGCATATTGCAAGTCACCACGGAGTTCTATAACATTATAAAGGAAGTCCACCTTAGGCGTCATTCCTCTATATGGACTCCTCGTTGACTTACAATATCCTTCTAATGTATGACTGAGGGTACTTTATCCCATATATATATATTGGGGGAATCATGAGGAACTGCAAATAAATAATGCATTGTCGAAAATCGACCAAACATAATGAAACTAACTAATTTTTAAAGTAAGTATTATGATAGTTAAAAGGTTAAAAGTATAGTTCGCCAGAGTTATCATCATACACAAATCAGAAATAACAGCTATCACAGCAAATAATGAAATTACATTGGCCGACTATACTTGCATGAGTCTGAGGTAATCAATGTAATCTCAATCAGTGGTAATAGTACCACGACAATCTCTAGAATACAGCAAGCAGTGTACAATAAAATATTCCACAGTGTTTAGTGGATATAAAATAACGCATCAACTATGAAAAACACGGAGGAAATCTGTGGGGACGCACGAGCAATAGAAAGACACTGGCTTAACAATACCGTGCATGCTTGAGAGAACCGTATCCTGCATGGTAGGTTAAACACTTTTGCTTTCTAATGGGAGACAGAGCGCATGCACGAGTGAGCAGAGACTTCTGTAAAGCAGTGAAATACTATCCTTGCTTTAAATGAACTGTGTCAGGGTATTCAAAAATGGGACAGTTTATTGAGTACAGATCTTTCCATCATTTGGAGAAAAGAAGAGTCATAATCTCTGCAAAACGTAAAAATATAACACCCCCATTTTATTTCATATGGCTTGTACTTTCAGCAGTAACCGGTCAAAGGCCTCTTGGTAGGTATTGCAAAGTTTTTCTGTTTAAAAAATAAAACATTAATTTGATAAATGACTGTTGATTCAGCAAAAAAGTATCTAATATGATTGATTAACACAAATAATTGTATCATACCGGTTTACAACAGAAAAATAACATAGTCCATATCTGCGGAAGTCAAAACATCAATTACCAATAACATCATGAAGCTGACAGTACAGTGAAGAAAATGAGCTGACATAATGAAGGTGTTGTTTAAATTAATGGAATATAAGTTCAAAGAGCGAGTTAATATAGCATATCTCCCTCGCTGTCTATATCAGCATTTAAACCCAAATGTGTGGCAGGTTTTCACAGATGTGGATTTCACCACAACAGAAGTTTGGCTTTTACTGTACATACTTTTGCCACTTGGCCTATGAAAATTCACATCTCAGGCATAATGCTTAGATACACTTACCATACGATTATACAAACACACAACTGACATAGTGTGTTTTTGCCATCTACAAACAATGTACATGTTTCTGGTTCGCTAGTAACCTTGGTGACTTTGACAAATAAACCTAAGTTTCAGAAAGGTTAAAGGTAGGGTCAAAAAGTTGTTTATGCGAGTGGGCTCCCATATGAATCTTTACACGCTGTTACAGCAGAACCCGGTGAACAGAATTACATCACACTTGGCAACTCCTCAAATTTACTCCTCAACTTCACTGGGAACAGGAGTTTCAAGTTGTTTTGTTTAAATTTGTACTGATTTTTTCTAGAAGGCTAATCTGTTGTATATTTGACATGGACATCCATTAATATAACCCAATATGTAAAGGGTCCGTGGACCCAAGTTTTAGATAATAAAAGAATTCCATTGGACATGGAGCGTTCACTTTTGGTGTATTGTGTTCGCAGACCTGAGCATTCTCATTGACTAGCTACAACAGGAAACTTTCTGTACGAACACCGACTATGCAATGCATGGCTCAATCTCTGCATCATGAAAATATTTCAAAAGGGGGCAGCGAGAGCATTCAATGACCTCAGGGAAATATGGGAGTGCGGGAAGTTCCAAATCAACCCACACATTTCTACAAAATCCACACATATGCAGTAAGGTTCTCACAACACTATTCTTCCACACAATACTGTTGGTGGAGGGCCTGGTTGCAGACCATAACAATTCCAGGGAAGGTTAAATAAGAGTCAACCAGCCCATCAGATGAGGACATAATGTCCACTACCTTGGTGGAGGAAGGTCCACTCTATCATGAGATCTCTGACTTCATCGCTGGGACCTCTTTGCCTTCTATGCTTTTGCATCTGCAGTGGTTGCAGAGACAGTGAACATGGGAACAAAACTAATCAAACATTGTCCTGATGCAGTGGGAGTTTGCTCCTAGTTTGTGGGGGTATATATGTTGTTACCTGTGAAGCTTATCCTAACGGTCTCAAACAGGAAAAATGTAAGTAAATGGACTACCCTAAATAGGAAAGACCTTCTGACACACACTGACACACAGTCTTATGGTGGAAGGGCCATTGGATATAGATTTCAGACTGCAGAAAATGAGTTTAGGAGGCGGTTGATTATGAATTTGGTAGAATCCCACCTATTTATAAGGCGTACCCTCTCTGTCTAATTCTTATGAGGCATTAATTCCTTATTGTTCGAAAAGTGCCCTTTCTGCAGGGTCCCCCCGGATTTTTCTGCCTTTTGCTGAGCCCTATTTAGTAGAACTTTGGGTACTTTACTCCTGGTAACCAGAGGTAAAGTGTGTGTGCTACTACGTTCAATATGATGAAATTGGTATACACCTGATTGCCATAGTTAACTTACCTCTAAGTCCTTAGTATATGGTGTAAAAGGTATACCCAATCATGTAAGTTCAATGTTACAGGTGAATTGCAGCACCCATTCTGCTGTCCACTACAGTGACAATGTAAACATGACTATTAGCCTGCCTCCAGTGGCCTAGCAAATCGCACCTGTCAAAACAACCCCTTTAGACAGGCCTAAAACATCCTTTTAAATGTTTATAAGTCACCCCTAAGTAGGCCTTATTGCCCCTAACACATGGAGCATGGTATTTAAAAGTAGGACATGCAAAATATTAATGTTAAAAATGTCCTTATCGTGAAATAGCCCTAAAAACTATTTTTACTGTGACAGGGTTGACTGTTCCATAGTAAAGCAGTGAGTCGTAGTATTAAAAACGAATACTCTATATTGGTGATAGGGAAGATAGAAAAATAATGAAACAACAAATTTTAGTAGTTAATACAAATCTAATTAAACGTTGAAGTGAGATTTATTTCTCCATAATATTAAACAAAATTAACTTTTTGAACGACACCTTTCTCCTGCCTGAAATCCCTAGAAGATACATTTTAAAATTAAAATTCTTCAACTTCTGCCAGCCAGTAATTACCATTTAACAAAGCATGAATGAAGTGTAAACTTACTCCCGGGTGTAAACAATAGGCTAGCTTGAATAGGCAGAGCCGACCCCTCTGAAACTAACAGAACATTTAGGGGACACTGGAAGGATCCTCTATGACATTAAAGTGTCAATTACAGCTTGAATGCCACATCCTGCTTAATAGGTCTGCTGAGGTTTTTACATGACACTTGGGGAGCACTTCAAAGAGGCCTTCCCTGCCACAGGCAAATGTTAGCTGACACTTGGGAAGGGCCTTTCTTTTGTCCCCCCAGCAATTCAGGCCCCAATCACAGTTGGCCTCTTTTTGATTTTACTGTGTCACAGCCTAGTATTTTCTAGGTCTATTGGGTTTGCATATGATATTTGGCATGCAGTTGATCGGGTGAAGGAAAGAGGTCAAGACAATTCTTGTGTATCCATGTCTGGTTTCTGAAACTCAACTTTGTTCTACCCGATATTTGTCTCTGAGGTTGTTTTGGGTACAAGGACTACGGAAAACTGGATTTTGGTGTCAAATGTGAATGGATATTAGTATTACGATAATGCACTCCACACACACACACAACTCTCAGAGTTCAGGTTTAGGGTGGCCAAAGACTTCAGCCATTTTGAACATCCCAAAAGTGGGTGGAGGTAGCTCCAGGAACCTTTACCCCATTGGACAGTGTATCCACAAAAATCATTCTGACCCACTAGCTTTTACCAGGTATAAGTGTGGCATGTCCAGGTGAAGAAATATAAATCGATATTGTATAATGCTGACCTAATGTATCCAATGTATCAGCATACCGCCTTAGGAAAACCCCCCTCGTAAATATACTCGAACCATGCATACATTAAGAATCAGGCCTCGACTAAACAAACGCCATTTTGGTCTGATTTCCCTGTATCTCTTCCTATTGCAAGGGAAACACGTGACCTGCTACTGTGTGGAAACCTGAGAAGTTGGCCTGGGCTATGAACGGATCATTTGTTCTAACTTGGGAAACTCAAGGTCGCATCTGTCTTTCTTGTGGGATGAGCACATTCTTAAAGACGCCGTGCCTGCACTCCTGTACCCTAGATTGAAAGGGAGGCACCTTTACTGACCTACCCTCGGAATAGCTCGAGCTGAGTTTCGAATCAATCAATTGTGCCTTATATGGGTTTTCCTGTTGGCTTCACGAGAAGTGGTACTTTTCCATGTACGGGGTTTTCATGAAGTATACTGAAAGTATATATGCACTGTTTGGAATGTAATCCAGTAGTCTCCTCTGCGCACCTTTGAGGGTGAAGGCGAGAGTGAGGCTCCCCTATATAGGGCGCTTTTGCAAAATAAACGATTGAACCTTCTCCATTGCTGACTGACTTATTCTTGGCAAATAAGGTATATGGGCTATTGGTAAGTATAGAGCTCTATGGTATAATTTTCTAGTACTTCACAGGCATCCACTTCAGAACACTCCAGAACCTGGGGAAGATCAGACAAGGACTGATCCTTTGTCTGAGATCTGAGAAGAGTCTAAAAGTCTGTACCTGCTCTCCCTCTTGTACCCAGGAGAAAGGAGTGGACTCCACGATTCATAAACCTGACCTCCTGTTAAAGCTGCGGGAAAACAGCAAGTTACAAGAAGCATTTCCTACAACAGCCCAGCTGATCAGTGACAATAGAACGTGACCTAAGAGGAAAACTGTCCAGAGTGAGGAACATGGTGGCAGGTTGACGCCGGCTGCGGGAGCTCCGTTCCTGACAGGGAGATGCCTCATGATGCCTGTGTCCGCCTGAAGTTCACGCTACGCTAAGAAGCGGTGAGAGAACAAGAATTATGCACCCTGATTAGGACAGCCGCATACTCACACATTTCCCACTGTCTGTTTTGTCACCCTGTTTGTCACCCTGTTT